>NC_065519.1:41478999-41546616 GCF_006386435.1 Epinephelus moara
CTACTCCACCTATTTAGACTCCACCGTAGACAACGGCAGCATTTCTCCGACCACGTAGCGAGCCACAAGCTCCGTGGCTTCTTTCAGACTGATAGGTTTAACGTTATCTCCGTTATTAGAACCAAAAGACAGTCATTGCTGTTTCGGAGCTGAAGGACCAGCGTTCTAAAAGTAACAGAAGTAACTGATGTCTTGTTTGAAAATGTACTCAAGTATTTGATTACTCAAATAGCAAACTAACGTGTTAGGTTACTCGTTACTGCAAAAAGTAATCAAAGTACTCTATACCAACTCTGATAATGATTATTACACACAAACATTATGATCACTTTATAAGATATGTGTTCATTGTGATAGATTAATCACACTACAGTGCCGTATACAGTATAACATTAAAATGCTACTTACTTAATCCATCAACAATAACAAATAAGTATTACTATCCAAACACTGACAAAGGCCTGTTGGAAGAAGAACATGTAGCACATTTGCTGAGAAAACAAATATTTTGATTGCAGGGCTTTGACTTGCAGTACAGTACTGTTACATTGATCATGGTCAGAGCTGGAGGACACATCATACAGACAAGGCTTCTGCTGCCACAGCTCCACAAGGTTTTCCTCTTTGCTGGAATCCCACACATTTCTTTTAGCATGTTTCATCTCCCTGGTGAGCTGCTATCTGTTTGTTTCTGTATCTGTCTGTTTGTTTGGGTTTAGCGCCAGTGCATCATTTTGTGCTGCATTTCTATTGGTTGGTTAGTAGATGTAGGCCGCAACAGCTGTCACACTGTGAGATGGTCATCCCAAATTTCTGACACTGTCAGAATTTTATCCCAGATTGTTTCCGATCGCAAAACCTTGACAATGGCCATCCTTGAAACAGGTGAAGATACAAGTGAACACAATCTATTGACAACCAGTGGTGGTTAAAGTGAAAAGGTATTCAAGTAAAGGTATTGTTACTTTGTAATTATATCAGGTACAACTTGGGTAAGAGTGAAATAGTATCTCCTAAAAAATTACTCAAATAGTGAGTAACTTAATTTAATGCAATTGATTACATCATTTTTAATTGTCATTAAAATGCCGTACAGGACCAAACCAAGTATGTGCTGTTAGGCACCATGTAATGGCTTAAAACAACAAGAAAAAAACTCCATTTGTTTGGTATGACTGGGTAGTAGGTTTTTTTATTGCTCGCTGTCAGACAATGAGCTCAGCTAAATATAAAAACTATTTAAAACTAAATGTATCAGAAGTTAGATGTTACGGAGTGAAAGTATATTTTTCATCACTAATGTACTCAAGTAGGCCTAACTATAAAAAGTACTCAGCAAAACAAAGTACCCTTAGAAGTACAATTTGTTTAAAAACAATTTACTCAAGTGCGCAGAACAGTGTTACTGTAATGTGTTACTACCAACACTACTGTAACATGAGGGGCATTTCTGCCTCCGTAATGTGCTTGTATGCTTTTATCCATTTCTGTCATTTCCATCCACAGTATGCCAGCAGCCTGTGGAGGAGCTTAATTATTCTGCTATAACGTGAACACAACATTAGGCTCTAAGAATAACTGAATCTACATTTATCCACAATATAGAAGTGTGGCTTTAGACTGAACTACACTAGGCTACACTCTCATCAGCTAGAGTCAACCACCAGTGTCCTGGCTGAGTTTGAAGATACACTGAGAATACATGTAGTGACACAGAATCACACAAGTTTTACCTGTCCAATAAACTTTCTTGGGATTCTGATGCGAGCTACATCAGTACCACTAAAGAAGAGTGTTTTAACCCAATCACCACAATAAATGTTGGCATTGTGTATTTCTGCAAACCACAGATACGTTACATTTGTACGTTATTATGTTGTAGATACATTTAAACTTTACGTTTCTTAAATTTCAACAGTGCTGTGATCAACATGTGGTTAGGTTGAGGCACAAAAACACTTGGTTATGGTTAGGAAAACATCATATTTTGGCCTAAAATACCCAGTTTTGGGGGCACAATCCCTGCTGGAAAAGTAGCAGTATCTCAGTAAAAAACATCTGTTTGTTGTGACACTATTCCCGCAGGATGTCTCAACAAAACAACCGCTTTTGTGGAACAGTCCCCGATGGAAAAACAGTAGGGGAGACGCTATAAAACACCCATGTTTGGTGCCTAAAAAGCCACTTAAAACAAACAAGTTTTTTGGTGGTCTCGAAGAGTGGCGTGCAGTGGTCTGCATCCTGGCAGGCATCTTGCCCAGGTAACATGCCATGCACTATCCCCTCCATCTCCCAATGACAAGGTCAGCTCTTATACTACGTCACTTTAGAAACGTTGATATGATTCGTATGCAACGTAAAAATGTAACATATTCATGTTTGGCAGAAATGTACAACGCCAAAATTTTTTCGTGAGGACTTGGCTGTGGGTTTTCAATGTATCCAAATACAACAGATCATATGATATCCTACAGATTAGCACCCCACAAATGACTGAACCCAATTAAAGCAAATACATACTTAATGTTAAGTTATTTAGGCAAGGTTTATGCAAGTAATTTTACTGTGGCTAGGTTTAGGAAAAGAAACATGATGACATCATACCCTAAAATAACTCAAAGGTCACTCAAAGTTCACATGGTTCAGAACACTGATCTCCTGGAGAAAGTCTTGTGTATTGTGACCCATCCAATCACCATAACAACGTGCCCTAATCGGATCACTTCCTTCTTCACTTCTGTCAGCGCATTGGTCACATGATCACAAACTTCCCAAATACATGGCTTACACACAAATTACTGGCTCATGATCACGTGGGATATGTACGAATTTTGGTGCCTTACTTTTCCTAAGAAATTGTACAAGCAGTGTATGAGAGCAGCTTGGGGTTTTCCTGTTCTTGCTCTGGCCTTTTCCAAGCACGGGATATGCCGTACAGGTGAATAATGCAGTCCATACACAGAAAGATTTCCAGAGTCCGTCTGTTATTGAAGTGACTGGAACACAAACAATGACTACACTGTCACAGCAAGTGGAATGTACACAGTAAACACCACAGTGCATTAGGTCATTAAACAAAAAACAGCTAGAAGAGACAGAAAGACACTGACAGTGATTCATTTCATCAAAGCAATCTTCTATACATGGTTTAAATGCCACGGTTTATTGATACAATGCGATACTGATGCAGTGTGACCTCACTGGGTCAGGGGTTGTTGGGAGGTTGTCATGGGAACCTGGGTATTGATGGTGATTCGCTGCCTGGTTTGACATCGGATCATCCCTATGATGGCTCTTCTGAACCTGCAGGAAAAGATCATCCACTCACAGTTAAGTACAGCACAGCATTAAAACACTAAAATAACAGACATCCTCTCTCTACCACCACAATTGCAAGTAACAAGCACATCTGCACACACGTCAACTGTTACCGAAGTGGAATGAGGAGAAAAACACTCACTTTTTGTTGGCAATAACATAAATGCAGGGGTTGTAAAAGGTGGAGGACTTGGCAAAGAGTGGAGCGATGATAGCCATGGGGGCAGGGATGGTTTTGGGGTCACCAAATGATGCCCAGAGACAAACCAAGGAGTATGGAGACCAGGCCACCAGGAACATGACGATCATTACTATGGACATCTGCCAGCAGAATATGGTAGTAAAGGAGAGAGTTAAATTAAAGGCATTGTTCCGATTTTTTTGAAGTGGGGTTTTATGGGGTATTTATCTAAAGACAGCGTATTACAAACAGTAGACGTCAGTCAGCACAACTCTAGTTTGGAGAAGGAATTCTGACATTGAAGCTTAGTAATTACTGCTGTGGAGGAGTCAGCAACAAAACATATTTTAGCCACCTAAAGTCCCACCTAAAAAAATGAGCATTATCAGTTAAAGTGCATGCTATTGAGAGTATTCTCACTGTTTTACCTTGATGTCAGACAGTGACTTCCAACGGGAAAATTAAACCATTATATCGTGCTCCTCTTCGCCAGACTCCATTGAGAAAAAAACAGTAATTTAACATCACTGAAGACAACTGCTGCTGCGCTACTGCTGCCTTATTTTGTTTGTGTTATTGTGTGACTTTGGCTTTTAAAAGGGTTAGTTTGGATTCACCACAGTCATGCAATAATACAAACTAGCTAACTGATAGACACAGCCATAGATCAGCAGCTCCTGTGTTCAGTGAGCTAAAATTACTGTTTTTCTCAATGGAATCTGATGGCTTTGACAAGAGCACAGATGGGGAACTAAAGCTGTTAATGGCTTCCCCATCAAAACGGGCTGTCTGACAGAAAGGTAAAGCGATAATACTCTCAATATACTGTACATTTAAACTGATGTTATGTTTTTTTCCAAAGGCTTTGAGAGACAGTGACGGACTCAGGATGTTTGAAGGGCAGGGGCGGAAAGGAAAAAAGGGCACCTACTGCATGACATGGGGACAAGAGGGCAGCCAAAAGGGCACATCCGCTGGTTTTCATCCAATAGGGCCATCGTCTTGTTTTCACCACTCAAGAGGGCAGCCAAAAGGGGCCATCCACTCATTTTTGTTAATCAAGAGGGCAGCCAAAAGGGCACATCCGCTCGTTTTCATCATTCAAGAGGGCAGCTGATAGGGCACATCCTCTCATTTTCGCCACTCAAGAGGGCACTTTAACGCACCAACAGTGTAGCAAAAGCAGCAAATTGGTAGCAGGTGCAGCCCACTGCCTACTGGACCTGATGGATCGAACTGGATCTGTTAAGCCAAATACAGATGCACTCAGATGCCACATTTTTGCAGCGCTCACAGTCCAATATCCAAGCAATGAAAATGCAGTACATGCGTGAGATGCAACTAAGTAGAATAATTCTGTAGACATTTCAGGCTACAGTTACACTGATAAAGTGTGGGTTGATACAAAGCCTTTTAAGTGACCATATTGATTAAAATTAGTCGGACACAGAGGACCAAAAATGTACCGGTAATGTACCCGGTGGACACTGGATGTGTCAACATGTCATTCTAAATGCAATAAGACTTTGTTACATCATAGCATGCCATGGTTACAGTGTACACCTGGAGCGTTTCACATGCAATGCATGCAGGGAAAATACTTATTAATTATTTTCGACTAATAGCCATTTGAGTTATTGGATAACTTTGTTTAACCAAATATTAAAATTCAATTTAAAATGATGGCCTACGTCAAAGCCGCATCCCACTGCAAGTGGTACACTAACTCATCAGAGAAGGAGAAAGAAGAGTGAGCTTGATGGCTCTGTGGGGCTCAATGTTCACCTTGGTGACATCCATCTGATCTGACCAGTCGATGTTGATGCTGTCCAGGCAGTTGCTGGCTTTGTATCTCTTTACAGTGACTGACACGTTGTAGTAGCAGTAAAACATGACGGTCAGAGGCAACACAAAGTTCACAGCAATCACAGCCATAGTGTAAGAGATGAAGGAGCTGTGGAGGAAAAGCAAAGGTAGTTTAAGAGTCGTATCTTGGGCTGGCTGACTTTGAAAAAGAGTTTAAAATCCTAATTCAGTTCAAATTTTCCTTTTGCATTGGCTATATAATTAAATATATACTTACCAAAGCAGAAGTCCTATTAAGATTGAAAATCTCTTTTACAAGAGAGACCTGGCTGTCTCATACTTGTGTCCATGTCGTTGAGCTAGTTTGCTGTCTCGGTTAAGTAGCTGTTCATTAGTCACTCACTCTAGAGCAGGAAACAGCACTTCAAAATAAAAGCTCTCTGCCAGAAATTCACTGTACTTAGAAATAAAGTGTGTGTGGGTTGTTTTTGTTTTAACAAACTTGACACATTTCAGTCACTCGTGGTCCATTCAGAATAGACCGGCAGTGACCCACTTTTAGGACCTCTTGGGACCACAGCGCGCCAGTTGGAAACCACTGATCTAGACACAGAGAGAACATCTGGAATGTCTTTTTAGAAAAATTGATTGATCCGTAAGTGAAAAATTTGACAATTAAAGATGTACTTTTTCCATTGACTGCTATGGGCTACATGATGGCAGAATTCAAAATGCTGTCAAAAATTCAGATTTTGACATACAATTCTGAAATCAAAAACACTTCATCTACCCTGACGGCAAAATATTGTCAAATTCTTTTTCATGAACACTGGAGCTTTACTTAGTGTGAATTTGCAGCAGCTGTTTACAGTTACACATTCTGATGCACTGTGGGCTCAATTTTTGATCAGTTGAAAATCTGTGTGATGCATTTGTGTAGGACAGTCTGAAGATGGTGTATAGCAAGTTTAATGTGAATTGAGCAAAAAATGTGGAAGAAGATAGGTTTAATTTATTTTGCAGCTCCTGATAAAAACAGAGTGATTGAATTCACAGTTTGCATTAGGTTGGGGTGTACAACAGTGCCTTCACAATTGGACCAGGTTTAGTGAGAGTTGCAAAGCCATGGGCCATATAGGTGATTTGTTATGGATTTTCAAAGTTTTGAACTTTGAACGCCGTAGCACCACCATCAGGAAATATTGGCTCCCATTTCCCATTGAGGAACTTTAGCATGGGACTGGACCTATGAGCCAAGTTTAGTTAGGGAAGTTAGACTTCCTCGGAAAGGGAAGGAGAAGAAGAATATTGGCAAATATAATGAGGGGCTTGCATAGTTGACTACACTATGACTGAAGGCCCCTGGTAATCAGATGAACTAATGAAGGGCTTAAGCTAAGACATTCTTTACATTTCAGCAGCACAACGTGACACGGTAAATGTAGTAAAACAAACAAAAACAAGGATGAAGGACATCCACTGCATATGGGTAGTATAGACTGTCTTACTGAACACAGGGGCAAGTTGGGACCACCTGTCACACTTACCAAACTTATTTTCTCTTATTTATCCCGCAGGGGGATAAGAGCACAAACAGAACTTTGTAAGGTAGTTGTAAACTTACGTTTATTTTACTGTTTTTGTTTTGTTGTTTGGATGGATCTTTTGGACCGTTTTTGACAAATTTATTATAAAATATAGTTTTCTGTTGTTTTTGGGTATGCTTTTATTTTGTGGGTATTTATTTGATAATCAGTATTGCTTGATAGGATGCCTTGTTTTTATAAATGAATAAATTGAGCCCTAAGAGAACTTAGTAATAATAGTTGTTACAGTGTGATAACAGGATATTTCAGTAGCAGTACAATTAGTAGTGGCAGCAGTAGTATTTATTTTGTGATGGTTTTAAAACAAAATGTTACAGCTACTGTCAAGTGTCAAGTATGCAACATGCATTTGCAGTCTATTGACAACTCACGCATCATTTTGCCTCCAGTTGATGGTACATGTAGCTCCAGTGGGGTCAGGGGCATAACCAGCCCAGCCCACTATAGGCATGGAGGACCAGAACACAGCATTCAGCCACGCTGCCACAATAAGAAGGTTGTATGATCGCATCGTCATTTTCTGCCCTGGTGAGAGAAATTAAATCCACAATGAAGGTCAGGGAGGTCACTAACATGATGATTCAGTGTGGAGATATTAGTCTCATTACAATATTGTCATTGTGACTGTTACTGTTGTCAGAAAGGTTTATCCCATTAGGAACATGGAGGTGTTCAGTAGGTTCATGGCAGTCTCCCCACTACAACTAATATTTAATGTGCACAAGTAGAATCATAATCACAGTGAAGTTAATAGTTCAATCCACTATTTATTGTACATGTGCAACAGCTTGATACAGCATTTTTATTTATTTTATTTTTTTATTATTATTATTCACATCATTTATTTCTGATTTTATAAATGATTATGTTGTCTGTTTGTTTTATTGGCCCTAGAGTGGTTTCACTCATATCTCTCTGGCTGTAGTCAGTTCATCCAGTTGAAATCATACACATCCCATCTATCCCCCCCTCTCCTCCGGTGTTCCCCAGGGCTCTGTCCTTGGCCCTATCCTATTTATTATTTACCTCCTCCCACTTGGACTGATATCCGTAAACATAATATCCATTTCCACTGTTACACAGACGACACCTAACTCTACGTTTCCTCCAAACCCAGGTCTGCCTCCTCCATCAACCTGACTGTCCCCACAGCCCGTCTGTCCACCATGGGGTCCAGAGCCTTCAGCCGCTCTGCCCCTTGTCTCTGGAACTCCCTCCCCCCTGACATCAGGAACATTGACTCTATTTTAGTTTTCAAGTCCCACCTCAAAACCTACCTGTTTAGGCAGGTGTATGAGTGTTAATGTTTCCTCTGTCTTTTAATGTTCTGCTGCAAACTCTGCACTGTTTTTCTGTTGTATTTTAGATATTCAATTCAATTCAATTCAATTCTATTCTATTCTATTCTATTCTATTCTATTCTATTCTATTCATCTGTAGTTTCCTTTATGCCTTATACTTTTAAATAACATACTTTTTCATCTTTAAGCTTGGAAGTATTGAGTCATTGGTGTCAAAATCCAAGTCAAGTTGGAAGTCTTCTTTGATGTTGTCAAGTCTACAGTCATCGAATTTGTGACTCAAGTCTGACTTGATACCAAGTCATGTGACTTAGGTACACAACTCTGAAAATTAGGGTTCTGAAAAGTGAGGGGCACATGCCCCCCCCCCCCATCTCCAATGGATGTATGTGTATGGAGAGCAGAAGAGCAGTAAATAGATACCTATGTCTGGTCTGCAGATAGTGAGGTAGCGGTCGATGGCCACCACAGTCAGCAGGCCGATACTGGCCATGCCAAAGAAGATATTTAGAGCTGCATAGATCTGGAGACAGAAACAAAAAACTTAATTAAATATAAAAATAAAAAAAAAACAGTTAGTGATGATGGTCCTTTTATTCTAATTCTAATACTTCTAATAGGCCTTTATATCACTTTAATATCCACTAAATACTCTACTGTGCAATATACAGCCACCTGTGCAATATTATGCTGTCTGTGCAATATTCCTGTGTTTTTTTCACTGTTGCATATAATATACTGGGTTCTACTGGTTTTATCCTTCCCTTCTACTGGGACTCACGGATGTAGCTTGCAACAATAGTGTAAATCTGTATACTAGTGAAATTTGTTTTGTACATTTCTTATTTATAGTTTTTTTTTCAACTTGTTTCTATAGCTGCCTTGTTTTAACTTATACCTTTATTGCACTAAATCTGAGAGCTGCTACCTCAATTTCGTTGTACTCGTACAATGACAGTAAAGAGATTCTGATTCTGATATGTCCTTGAGGTTTACTGGTTCAAAGTAGTTGAATTTTGACACATAAAGATAGTTAAAAAAAAAAAAAAAAAACACGACAAACATGTCTGGTGTCATGTTCAAATTCACATTAATCCATACATTTATATATCTGCCAGGGGCTAAAAAGAGACACACCAGGCCAACCTACCCAGGATGTTAACTGATTTTTCAGTTGAAGGAAATGCTGTAGTGTTTTAATATTTGAACATGCTCCAATTACTTTAAATAAAGCCACTGGTTTCCAAGAATTTTAACTAGGGCAGCAACCAATAATTATTTTCATTATCAATTAACCTGCTGATTGCTTCAGATTAACCAAGAACACACTAGGTGAAAAAAATTGTTTGAAATCTTGGATAGATTGTGAAAAAAATGCCCATCTTAAATTTCCCAGGGCCCAAAGTGACATTTTCAAATTTGCCTAATCAAAAATCAAAAACACAAAGGTATTAAAATTATGATGATTTATGATAAAGGAAAGCAGCGTGTCCCCATATTTGAGAAGCTAGAAGCTAGGAAGAATGCTTAACAATTTTCCTTGGAAAAATAAGCCAATAAATAAACGATGAATCGATGTTAATTATCACTCCTTTTTTCTTTTTTTCATCAAAGCTACCATGTTTGTTTTTGTTTTTTGGCAAAGTTACAGTATTGTGGCATAGAAATTAAAAAAGTTTTGCACTGCAACACACAACAATATCGAAATGATACATATTGACACAGAACTCTGCAACAGTGAATGCCGATTAGTGAGTTCACTGGTGGAAAACCAAACTCGAACAAGTCTCAGGTTTCCGATCCTTGATTTCACAGTGCACTAAAGTAAACCAATGGCTGCCTGGAAGATTGGATAACATATCCAACAACCCACGAGTCTATTGTATGCCTATGGTTAGCAGTATTATTGTAAAGTGTACCTGATTTTCAGTGGATGGATACAATTCTTGTGTCCTTTTTGTTTTGAGAAAGCTGTCATTGATCAACACTATATGACCCAGTGGAGGGCAGTATTTTGACTGACTGAACAGATGTGAATAGATAACATTCTCACTCAGACCTCGTCACACATCGACATTTGGCCACTTGACTTTTCACATTGATGTATGACGTGCAAGGTACCCTGGGTGTTTGGTGCTGATGTTCTGGGAAGCTCTGTTCTGTGTCAACTTCAGCCTGTTACATGCAGTCTGTTTGCAAAATACACTTGAGTTCTCAAAGGAAATGTACAGTTTGCATAGAGTCTCTTTCAAAATAAAAGCACTACGTTGGTTCAACACTAGCCTCGCGTCACCAGGCTTTTCACGTAAGGCGAAGAGCCTGGTTTCTATTCACTCTGAATTTTGTCTGGATTCTGGTTCCGGTCTAGAGAGCGGATGCGGAATTCACCAAATTCACCAAAGTAAAAGTGTTCACCAAAGTAAAACTTTAAATTCTGGCGCACCATCGATTTGGGGTGATGAGGGGTGTAAGAAAATCGATTAACTTAATGGCTTGGGGCTTTTCTTGTAACTTATATACTGTAAATTAAAAAGTTTCACTGCATTTTTATTAGCTTGGTGCTTTTATTTTGACGGAAAGGTGCATCCATCGAATTCCGGATCCTGTCTCACTCGCCCTGGTTTCGGTTCCTTACCAAAACGGCCACTAGCAGCCCCAGACTAGTTCAACACAGCAAATTGTTTTTTGTCCTTAAAAAACAAATGTTTAGCCAACACCAACACATGGTTGGGTTGAGGCAACAAAAGCATGTGGTTAGGTTTTAAAAAAAAAAGAGCAGGGTTTGGCCTCCCGGGTGGAAGTCAGTGGTTGTTGGACCCATCCACCAACCCTCGCACGGCTTTTTTTGTCAGAGTCTGACAGCAGAAGTCACTGCCCTAGCGCTGGTATTCAAGGACTTCAGTGTGAGACCCGGTTGGATAATCGTAAAGATTTGTTTTTGATGTGAACTTTGGTGCCACATGTACACTTTTCACTAAAAAGAAGTGTGAAAACATTTTTGGAAAAAAAAACAAAAACAGTTGTAGCACAGTTACACAGTAGGTACTGCATAGGGAACCCCCCTGCCTAGTTCAAAGATTTGATTCTGGATTTCCCAGCTCTGCTTCTCTTTGTAGACCAGTATCATATGGCTCAGTACTGCTGTGCAATAACAAGACCCGAGGAAAAACATAATCTGCCAAAAGAATCCAAACACGCGGCCTGCTGCAGTGCAGCAGCTGAAATAAACGTGCTTCAGCCTCACAGGTTGATTCTCATGGCCAGCTCACAACAAATCATGTTAGTTAGTGTGACATATAAAAGGTTGAAAACATGATGACATGGGAACTTCAAGGTTTGTGAATCTTCTGACTGGGTCTAAGGAATAATTCCTTTATATTTGCATACATTTTGGAGGAATGTGTAAAATACATTCTTCTCAAACAGCCCAGCAAGCATTTCACTGAGCAAAGGAGGGAGCTAAATCCAACTTCATAGGTCTGGCAGCTCACAAAAACTTTTCATATGTTTTTCTACGAAATGCAATCCCACGTATTTTGATTCCACTTTTTCTAAACCTAACCTCACTAACTTTGGTTGCCGACACCTAAAGACACCCAACAATGTTTCTTTCCCTAAACCTAGCCACAGTAACTTTTATTGCCTAATCCTAACCTCAGTAACTTTACCTTAATTGTGTAACTGTAAGCTGATGACATAACATCATGTAACGTTGCACAAATTTGTGGATATCAAAAGAACTGTTGTGCATGCATTTTTCGTAGAATAAGGTTCACAAAAAAAAAAACAGACTTTCATCCGGGACTTTCCCCTGGAGTTGCATGTTTGGATCCTTGTGAACTTTGAGTCATTTTAAGGTATGTCCTCACGATGTTTCTTTTGCTAAACCTAACCACAGTAACTTTTATTGCGTAAACCTAACCTTTATAACTTCATGTTAATTATGTAACTGTATGTTAAGGATGTAATGTCATTCATGAGGTGCAAATTTGTAGGATATCACACAAACTGTTGGGCGTGCATTTTTCGTAGGATGTCATAAGAACCGTTCTATGACAGTATGTTGACATGGGTTGACATACAACAAAGTCTCACAGAAATGCATGAAATGGACATGACCTCTTAACAATGCATTACATAGTGGTGGGCACAAAATCATGTGCTGGCGACACAAAAGCAATGCCAATGCAAAGCCTATTACAAACGATAGTAGTTTTATCTTAATATTCCATGTGTAACACTGCTTAAGCACTTCCAGTATAGGTGTCCATTGAACCTGCTAATTTACACAGGAAACCAGTCTACAAACGTTACCTAGGCATTACTCAGTACATACCAGCCATATAGGATGGGTCCTGGAAGATGGAGAAAAAACAATTGGTAGAACACACTGCCCCTGATCTCAATGTTAAATTAGGAGTTTTCAGTGTAGCTGTAGGTTGTTCTATCAGTGAAATAATGTACATCTGACGGCACTCATATTCCACCCACCTGACAACCAGTGTAGCCAAATTTCCAGCTACCGTGGATGTCTGAGGCAGCTGACATGGGATAGCCGATCCCAGCCACTCCAATGTCAGTAAAAGCCAGGTTTATGATGATAAAGTTGGTGGCAGTGCGCAGCTCCTTAAACTTTGCAAACATTAGCAGCACCACAATGTTGCTTGCTAAACTTATGACACCTGAAAAGAGAAAAGAAGACATGGTGTGAAGTTCCACAGTGTGGCAGCTGATAGTCAAAGTTGCAACACCTAATCCTATATTTATTCAGTCACAGTGACTGAAGAGTAAAGAAAAAACACCAGCTGCATTTCTTCTGGTGGCTCCAAGGCTGTATTCAAATTGAGTCAATAACTCTCATCCATCCATCCATCCATCCATCCATCCATCCATCCATTTTCATCCACTTATTCTGGGCTTGGCCACGGGTGCAGCAAGCTGAGCAAAGTATGCCAGACATCCCTCCCCCAAGAAACATTTTTCAACTCCTTCTGAGGAATTCCAAGGTGTTCCCGGGCCAGATGAGATATATAATCCCTCCAGTGTGTTCTGGGTCTACCCTGGGGTCTCCTCCCAGTTGGTTGTGCCTGGAAAATCTCTAACGGGAAGCACTCAGGAAGCATCCTGATCAGATGCCCGGACCACCTCAACTGACCCCTTTCCATTCAAAGCAGTAGTGTCTCTACTCCAAGATCACTATGGATGTCTAAGCTCCTCCCTTTCTCTAAAGCTTAGTCCCGCCATCCTACAGAGGATATTTAATTTGGCTGCTTATATCTGCAATCTCATTCTGTCATTCATTACCCATAGCTCATGCCCATAGGTGAGGGCTGGGACATAGATGGACCAGTAAATCGAGAGCTTTGCCTTCCAATTCAGCTCCTTCATCCCCATGATGTTTCAGTGCAAAGACTACATCACTGCTGATGCTGCATTAGTCCGCCTGTCATTGTCACGCTCCATTATAACCTCACTCATAAACACATCATCTGCAAATAGCAGTGATGCAGTTGTTATAAAATTCAGGTTCGAAAGACTTATTTAGAAAGAAAAAGGTCATGATCACTACAAGACGGATGGAACTATGACAGAGAAGACAACAACAACTGGTAATGCTCATCAAGAAAGCAAGTCGATACAAAATACAGTGTGATCTTATCCCTACTCATCATAGTTTGATGCTTCATAAACCCCCTGTCTCATTATGATGATGCCCTAGGCTGCCATTTGCATTGAATATTGACGCACAAGGGTCAGCTATCTTGAAGCAGAGGGGGTCAGCAGTAAGTCATTTGAGTTTACTCACATGACTAAGAAGGGGTATAGGCAGTTAGATTTAGGCAACAACACTACTCGGTTAGGGTTATGAAAACATTGTGGTTAAAGATAGTCACGTGAGTCGACTCACATGACTAATGACTGACATGACGAAAGAACTCAATGTTGATTCTTAGTTTCATACATTACACAAACACGGGTCTCCAAAAAAGTCCTTTCATTTGTTGGGTCCATCTACTTCCCCTCCCACCTGTCCTAATTGGACTTTTATGCTCTTTGTATGAAATCCGTTGCTCTCAACATCTAATAATGACATGGGTGGGTCTGCATTGGAGTAGGTTGAAAGCCTTGTGCGTCTTCTACAGACACTAAAGGACCCACAGGCATCACTGCCCAAGCAATGTGTTTTGTCGCTCTGGGAGTGAGACTATGTTGCAAAATAGGAAGAGGCCAATCTTGTTTTCAGTGAAATAACTTTGGCTTCCAAAAGGGTTCATGATAGAAAACGATTTGGAACCACTGCACTGAAGTTTTTAGAAGGGTTAACAGGTTATAATTTATATTTACTTTTTGGCGGCACGGCAGTTCAGTGGTTAGCATTGTTGCCTCACAGCAAGAGGGTTCCTGGTTTGAACCTGGGGTGGGGGAGCATTTGTGCAGAGTTTGCATGTTCTCCCTGTGTCAGCATAGGTTTTCTCCAGATTCTCCCGCTTCCTCCCACAATTCAAAGACACGCAGGTTAGGTTTATTGGTGACTCTAAATTGGCCGTAAGGTGTGAATGTGAGTGTAAATGCTTGTCTGTCTGTGTGTCAGCCCTGTGATAGTCTGGCGACCTGTCCAGGGTGAACGCTGCCTCCTGCCCAATGTCAGCTGGGATAGGTACCAGCCCCCCATGCTACCCTAAACAGGATAAGTGGTTAAGGAAAATGAATGAATAATTTATATTACACTGTTGCCCTAAGAGAAATACAAATTACAAATTCAGAAACCAAAAGAAAAACATCTGACACAGAATACAGTGCCAAGACCTGGATAAGTTGCATAATGCTATTAGAGCAGTTTTTCGAAATACAACAATGGACTAATGTCTTTCACCTTTAATGGCATTTATTTGATACAGCCATGTTTCTTTACCCCTGTCCCGTGTGTTCACCGTTTTTTTAAACTAATTAAAAACAGTTAACAGAAATACACTGCTACTCCTACTAACATCATCTACAATAAACGGCACCAAATCTCTCCAGAGACAGTATCCACTTTGATCTGAACATATTTATGTATATATATATACATATGTATATGTATGTATGTATGTATGTATGTATAGCTAGGCAGCAATATGTTTGGGAAAGAATAAATTCCCAAATGGGAAATGCAGCAGTAAGTTTTGATAAGATCCCTTAACAATCACTGTTATTCTTTGTCATGAATGTTCTGAAATTGTTACACAACCACAATTGAAACTTAATTGTGAGATGTGTTGACATTATGTTTAAACAACGACTGAATGACTGCAGCTTCATTTGAAATGCCACTGAGCCCTGAGAGTTACATTATAAGGTTCTACAGAAGAAATATCAAGCAGAGGAATCACACTGCAACAATTCAACTTTCATCATTCATCATCTATCTGTTGGTGGTCTTCTCTTTGTTACCTGCAGTAATTAGATATCCAGCCACTATGTTGTGCTCCAGTTGGGTAAAGGCACTTTCCCCTCCATAAGGTACAACATCATCTGAAACATTGACTCCAGAGACAATCCCCATTTTCTGAGGTATTAGAAAAAGACGAATGAAAAATTAAAGCAGTCTACCCAACAGTCTAGGAAGGAAAAATATACAGATAGGTAATAAAAAATACAAAATCCAAACAACAGAGATGCAGAGAATCAGTGTTGCAAAATGCTTGTTCTAACTAAGATCTGTATGGTGTTGTTGTGGAGAGGTGGGGGGTAAGGGTGGAGGGATGGGGTGAAGGGGATTATTACATACCACTGCCCCCCTGTTCCCTGTTAGCAGGAGGCAGTAGGCAGCCGGGCTGCTCATGAGAGGATTACCACTCACGTGGAGTTGCTTGCAAATTGACCTCTGGCCAGTAAGCTTTGACATTACAAAACTGAAGTTGAGTTAATGCCTGAGCCTCAAACTGAGAACCATTCAGGTAATACTTGGTACATGCTGTAGGTACAACCCAGGATGGATTACCAGCTGGCAAAGAAGGCACCTGCTCCAGGAACCCAGGGACCCTTAAGGACCCAGGGACCCTCAGGTCCCCCAAGAATAAGGTGACCAGATTTCTGAAATGAAAGGATATTTCCAGTTATATATCATTAAAATATCAAATGTTATTAACTATGAAAAAGGAGGACAGTTAGAGTTTCATTTCACCATGGTATGTTGCACTGTAATAAACTATAGCGCAGGGTGACTGATAATATCAGGAACTATGGGCACATAATTATGTTTTAAAGAAAGATAGATGGTGGGGGTGTGGGGGTGCTCCCTTCAAAAAAATGTAGTTTAAAACAAATTTCCTGCATTTCTACCAGGGATAATATTGACATTACATTGGTATCAGCCGATATTGGCTTTAAAACAAATGAAGAATCGGTCAACAAGCTTTTTCTTATTTTGCACAATAAATGAATATTACATACACTGAAATGCATTGATGTCTCCATCTGCTGGCGGGCCATCACAATAAGAGTATGCATAATATGATGTTAATTCCACTAGAGAAGAGACTTGATGATCACTAAAATTAGGTGGGCAAAAAAGTGGATATGTCGATATCAGTATTGGTTATAGGCCATATAAGATGTTATTTATTAGCATGTTGGGTATCGGCAAAAATCCAGTATCGTGAATCCCTAATTTCGACACCACCTGCACTAGTCTAGATTATTAGATTGAGGGTGTAGAGGACAGCATAATAACTGGGTGGACCCTGTATAAAAAATGAGGGAATAATCATAATAATCAGGAGTGGACTTTACCATGAGGTTCCCAACTATTACGGCCAATTGTTCCATTATGATGTTAAGTTATTTCAGATACTGGATCATGTTGATATTTTAGCTCATTATAGCCCAAGATAACTTAATAAAGCTCCCTAAAAAAAACAATTTCATACTTAAGAGGAAAACATTGTACCACTACATTTACCTGACAGATTCGGATTTTCACTCCCAAATTCTAACAATTAAAATATGATGCATAAAAACAAATTTAAATCAATAGTGCTGATAATGGGCCCACCTCTCCTTACTGCAGGACTTTGACTTTAACTTGCTGTGTGCTATTAACAGTTTTTTCTTGAGAAATTTTTTTTGAGTAGGCCCACTTCTTCTACAGCTGCCAACAGCCTATCAACATTCCCAGTTACAGAACGGGTGAAAATGAAGCAAGGCAGTTTGTCTGAGGCCCAGACCCCCAAGACACTAAATCCGCCCCTGATGATAGTAATAAAAGCACAGTGCAGAGTGATTACACCAAAAATGGAGACTGTACCCAGAAAAAAATGGGTAGGTATGTCTGTTCACCCTACCCAAGAACCCAGATTCACTCTGTGCTTGATTAATGATACAAAGTTTAATGGAATCTGTATGTTGCCTAACCGTGAGGCCATGTCCCGCAGAGGGGGTCAAAATCTAGGTTTAAAGAGTGATAACACCCAAAAAATGATTGTTGAAGCAGTAAACAGCTACTGCTACTACCGTACTACTGCTACTTCTCACCTGTCTCACAAAAAAATAAAACATGTCTTGTCATTTAATCAACAGTTGAGCAGGTAATGTGCAAGGAGAAGCCCCAAAATGTCTCAGTGCTCTGTCCAGGGAATGAAACCAGAAGATGGGGCTCCATCTGACACATTAGAAAATAAACTGATAGAAACTCATTACGACAGCAGATTGGTCAAGATGTGGACAACATCTGTTGGTGATCTGCTCTCATTTTCACATTTACAGAGGCAGGGGAGGGTTTCTGGCCCAACTTCACCTACCTCCAAGGTGCATGGAGAAGGGAGATAAATCAGATGTGTCAAAAGTCCAGCAACACGTGTATAAATTAGAACAACTTTATTACAAGACCAATACGTTTCAGTTTGTGGCCTTTGATTTATCTCACTTTTCCATTCACCTTGGAAGTTGTGCCAGAACCCCTCACTTTGCCTCTGCAGTATTCTGTGACAACAGTATATCAACATTATCCATTCTCTCACTGCTAGCAACAATGGCATCTGTGATTTCAACCCCACAGAGGGTTTAAGGACCACTTCACTGTTTGAGCATAATGTCAGTTATGAAACTATGGATCCCCTGAAAAAAACAAACATTTTCAAAGCAGAAGATGCTTCGAAACAAGTGGCATGTACCTTGTCAGAGCACATCAGAAAATCAGATCCCATGAGGCCTACAAATCAAACTGCGCATTCTTCACTGCATGGCAGATGACCCTGATAAAGGTCACGAGGCCACAACTGAGGCAATAATTCATAACACTTAACTGACAGAAAAGGATAGGCCTACTTTGAACTTTGGCGCATGGTGTTACCGCTGAATATACTCTTGCTATGAAGTTGTTCTAAATACTTAAACTGTTCCTGGAGTTTGGCATCTCTCATTTTCACACTGAGTAGAATCTGAACAGGAAAGTTGATCTGCCTACAGCATTAATTACTGTTCCATTCATTATTTATGATCTTTGGTTGGTGTTTTAGTTGCTTGGCTTCAACAATGGTCAGAAGACCTCCTTAAATCATTTAGCCTGGCTGGTAACCATTAAGTGATGCTGGCAGAAACAAGAGATTTATTTATTGTGGCAGTAAACACAACACATGAGCCCAATGATAAGTGCGCTATATTCCAGCCTTCACTACATGGTAAGGGGCTGATGAACAGTAACATGAACAGCTCTAACAGCAGGGCTACAACTATCACATATAAAGCCTTATTAGATTAATATTTCTGCAACAATGTGTACATAGCATTATCCTGTTGTAGCTCTTTCAGGTGGAGCTATCTTAATGCTTCTTAGTATATTATATTTAGTAGCTTAGTCCAATAGCTCCAAACCTAGGGTGTTAGATCCGTCCTACAGGTCACAAGATAAATGTGAGGGGTCATGAGATGATTAATGGGAGAGGAAAAAAGAAAGTTCCAATATACAAATCTGTTTTTTCATTTTGGGGATATTTTTTTCTACTCTTTATTTTTTGTGTAATAATGGATCATTTTACCTCTTTGGTCCTTGAAAAGCTGTTTAAATGAAACCATGTGTGGTGGAGTGCGCCTTTAATGCAGTGTGTGTAAGCATATAGGACTAGTGAATGCAGCCCCAGGCCTGCCTCCACCCCAAACCACACCTCTAATCAGTGCAAGATTATATAAGGCCCTTGGTGGCTGGATTCATTCTTTTGGCTCCTGTCCTCTTTCCTGCTGTTGTTGCTTGTTTAACAGGTATGTAAACTTCCCTTGGACAAGTTGGCTCTTTTAACCCTGTGTACTCAGTTGCTTGCTTTTTGTTTTCAGCTTTGACCTGAGCACAGTGTATGTGGAAACCCTGCTGTCTTGCCTATCTGAATGATCTTGTGTTAATGCCCCATGTCAGAAGTGGTGAGTAGGGTTTCAACACAAACATTGTAGTATACAGCATGGTGAGTCCTGTTTATTTTGTCTTCCCTTTTTGTTGGTTAACCCGCTCCTGTTTCTTTTGTTTTGCCCTTGTTTTGTCCTTTTTATTTAGCCTTATAGTTGACCTGCTGGAATTGTGCTTATTTTGCTAATATTATTAAACTAATTGAATTAATAATTTTTGTAACTTTTCTTTAATTGAAGCAGAGTGCCATCTTGTTGGGAGGCGAGGTACCTATGGTGTGGTCCTTACACTTTATGGCCATGAGTAGAGTTGTGTTGCACCTGAGGTGAGTAGGTGGTGCCACCCCTGGGCACTCAGTCTGCCTCTCCACAAATGGCCTCTACTTACTTTCCTTAGTCTTGTTTAGTTTAGCATGTTTGGACTGAAAATGTTATCTTACTTGTGGTTTTAGATTTTGTATTAAGACACTTTAAGCAATTGTAATAAAAGCACTGTTCTAATTCCCTCTTATTGGTATTCGTGTTGATCTGACGATGTTTTCTTTTCTCCCAGCAGCTCCAGTCCCTGCCTACCTGCTTACTTTTGACAAATCTAATAAAACATTTGGTTTATTTTGACTCCATGTCTCTGTCCTTGTTTCAGTAACTAGTCTGTGTGCCCTATCCCCAATTTTCCACTGAGTTTAAGGTTCCTGGAGAAAGTGTGTTCCTGGGGTGTAATTCCCACAGATGGCTTTTTTTGTCCTCACTTTTTTGTTTTTCCAACTTCATGCCTTAGCCACATATGTAATAATTTCAGAGGGGAATGTATCTTTGAAACTGCTAGCAACTCAAAGGCATCTGATACATGGCACAGCACTGATTTTTAGAGGACACAAGTCAAATGATGTTTCACAAGGTTATTTTTATTTGTTTTAAATTGCCTTGAGTTTTTTATATAAAATCTTAATAGTAACTCCAGTAGTAAATATTTGTCTAATAGGCTATAGTGCAGGTAAAAAAGCATTATTTTATTTCCTTTTAAAATGTATTGGTAAGTATAATAAAGTAAGATAATATATACATTAAGTACCTCCATTTTATTTTAGTAAATGTACTCTCTATCCATGGAGAAGACCAATGACTGTTTCTGACAATAATGGATCCCTCCATGTATGTCAACATCCGGGACAGTAGGTGGCACTAACGCGACTCGCTAGTCATTTCCAGTGAGAAGAGAATGACCTTTCCATTGAAGCACTTCCTCTTCAATCTAACCAGCTTCTTCACCTGAGAGGACATCCTTTCGCCGTAGCAGACAAACATGCCGGGGCTCCTGAGAACCATCGCCAGCCGTGCTGCCCCTGTCCTGCGGGGACACACCGTTGCCCAGAGGGCTAACCTCTACACCGCCCCAGCCAAGGAGAAGGTCGGCCCAGTGGTAAGTCTGCTGTTAATGACTATGGGTTCATGCTAACTGCTAGCTAGCTAGCAGCTGTTAGCTTAGCTGTCCTTGGCTGACGAGGTCAAAAATAGTGTAATTAAAAGGTAGCGGGCAGTGTTAAACGTGTATTTCTTAAAATGCTAACGTATCAAATAAAGTGAATTAAAACGTGCTTGTGCGGTGAAGTATTTAAGTCATTTCTCATAATTTCCACACTAACGGTTTCCTTTCCTTCACGTAGTTAACGCTAGGCCCAAGCTAACACAGTAAGTTAATGCTAGCTTAAGCCATGTCTCTGCGCGGTCAGGCTTGTCTCAAAGTATCGCCGAGCCAAACTGTTAGGAGCACTTTAAATGTAATGACGATAATTAAGTTAGTTACACATTTGGTACTAAACCCGAGTGACTTTGGAGTTATTCACAATGCAAGTTAACCAGTAACCTTTCAAACACTAGTGTGCAAGACCTGTTTGACCCACCACAGTCTTCACACACAAATCTGGAATGCTGTTTCTGTTTTCCCAATCAGTTTGCACTCAGCTGTGTCTTTGTTGCCCAAATAAAACTTGTATGCTATTTTAAACATTGGGAGCATGGTTACAACTATTTTTGTATGGAGGTCTCTGGGGGCCGCCGGTAGACCTTGTGTTTTAAGGCTTATAAAATACACCTGAACTCGGGAATGTGTAGGATATTACAACAGACCTAACATGTTATGTCACACCGTCTGCCGTGGCTGGAAATGCTGTCTTAACTGATGTCAGTGAGGACGGTGCTTTACTGTCCACGGGACGCAGTGTTGTGATCATGTGATTGTGCTACTGATCGAAACGGTATTGATTTATGTCGATGATGACCCGATGTTTTACTGTCCAGAGACCCCGCACTGATGAAAACATTTACATCGGCAGCCGCCATTTTCTTACTGTACATAACATAGTGTATGTCTTGCATAAGAGAAGTTTTGTTTTTTTTCCCCTGTTTTGTTCATAGTCTCAATAAGTGATAAGAAAACAAAGATTCTTCTCAGAATGAATGAGAATCAGCATTTCTCATAACAAACTATTAAATTGGTGCAGTATCATATTGAATTATGCATTATCCATAAAAAAATCTTTCTATATGACTATCACAGATCAGTCATATCACACCTGAATGACCTTACACAGGGTAGATGATTTTGATGTATGTTTACTTACAGATGCATGAAAAGTGGTTTTTCGGTTAAGGATATTATTTAACTTTCAGATACATTTCCAGCATATGAATACAACCATAATAATTAGAACCACATATCATCAAACACCAGTTTTTAACATTAAATTGTGAAAACTCACTCAATCAGTACGTTTACATGCACAGTTAAGTCAGGCTATGGTTATAGCTCCACTAGGTCATTTAATTGGACTACTGTCCTTGTCCCAGTATACAAGCGAGGGAGGGGAATCGGTTTATTGATCCAAATATCTGACTCCACTATAATAGGCAGAGATACGCCCCCTTCCAGCATGTTAGTATTGGACATTTTTCAGGTTGACATGATGTCACAGGCCAAACAATCGAGCGTGGTCCAGCTCTTCCACCACTTTTTCAAACAGATCCCCATTCCGTGTTTTCCTCCCATCCTTGTATTTCAAAACTCTTTCAGCTGACATAGCATGAACTCTCCTCGTCTGTCTAAAATGCATGGCTCTGGATGTAGTTTTCGCAATGTTGTCACCAGCGTCTTCTTTTTACGTATTTAATGCTATCCGACTTCCGGGTCAAAGCCCAGGGTGGAAACTGTGGAGCATGCACAGAGCACCTACGCCAGTTTGGATCCGATTGACTGTATACATGCAGGAGTAATTCGACTCCCAATCGCATTATCTGGGTGTGTTAATCTGACTTATAGAAATTCAGTTTAGTACAATTTCGGTCAGAACAACATGTCAGGATTTAGTGGGACTAACACAATAAATTAATAATAATAACTTTTCTCTAATGTCACGTAAACGTACTGAGTGAAAACCTATCGGTGTGCATAGGCTATTCATGATCTGGGGTGTACGTTCACATCAAAAACCTAAAGCAGAAAGGCATTAAAACTGTAAACTTAATTTTTTTTTAATATTTCGCAAGGCATAAAGTTATCACAATGTTTAACAGCATTATGGCTTATCACACATTTTCCTGATATCATGCAGCCCTAATAGAGTATCCAATAACATTCTATAGCTACAGATAATGATCAAGTTTAGCTGACTGAATCCTCTGTCTTTTTTCAGGAATCTACCATTGCTCTCGGCTTTTTCTCCCTGGCCATCCTGGGACCATCTGGATGGATCCTGGCCCACTTAGAGGAGTACAAGAAGAAGGATGAATAAAGTGGACATTTTAACAGCCTGGTACATCCTGCATCTCCTGTCTCCAGTGACAACCTGGGACCATCATCATCATGCTTTGCCGCAGAGAAGAATATGGAACAAGTTTACCTTCTCTCTTCTACCTCTCTGACCGTTCCACTCCACTTCCCAGATAGAAACCAACTGTTACAAAATGCTCACTCTGATACATTAATTATTGTGTTGCACCTCTTTCCTCTTAACAGTATGATACAAGATTAAATTTTAAACATGACTGTGTTGCTTGCTGTGTATGTTTTATGTGTGCTTTGGATAAGGCTTTTAATTTACAACATTTGAAGATTTGTTGTTACAGCATTTCATGCTGCCAGATTTCTGTTAAACAGGTTCCACTGGTTTTTAGAAAAATCAGCGAATATTTGCTGCAGGTAAACCACACCCTCTAGATAAAACAAGGACACTCATCAGCATTAGTGAATGAAAGAAGATCCTAAAAGGACAGTTCACCAAATCAAAGATGGATATATTTACTCTTACCTGTAGTGCTTGTTTGTTTTTGGCACTTTGAGGACCACAAGCCAAGTGCCTCAAGTTCCATTATATTTGAGAAAAAGCAGACATCTCTACAGCTGGTATCTCCAACACATGGCAACTCACACCAAAACAAACTAGAATGATAGATTGCACTACAGATACAGAAAAAATAAATATTTCAGATTTTTGTGGTGAACAGTCTCTTACAATCCAGCGCAGAAGATTAACGGCAAAATGTACTCAAACTATCAAAAGTTTAAAAAAAGAGTTTACTTTATGGAATAGCTTCTTTTCATAGTGTTTTATAATACATCACTGGACATTTTCAAAATTACAGCAGTGACAAGGCATCACCACAATTTTTTTTGGCCTTTATTTGAAATTTTACTGTTAAAATTATTACAATGTAGTGCAGTAAAAATACAATATTTGTCTTTTTTACTGTTCCAACAATGCGATGATGTACTTTATTTGTGATTTATATAGTTTGTTTGACCAAAAAAATTGGTTGTAAAAAAAGTGGTTTGTCCATAGGTCATAATCAAACTGAAACCAGAAGGCCACTGGTACCACAGGGAAAACAAAAGAAGCTCCTGCCTCTTATAGATATAAATATATATAGATATGTATATGTGTGTATATATATATATATATGTGTGTATATGTATATGTGTGTATATATATATATATATATATATATGTATATATACATATATATATGTGTGTATATATATATATATATATATATATATATATATATATGTATAACAACAATCGAAATGCACTAGCAAATAGCTCCTACGCTGGTTATTGTCCAGTTAATTTACCCAATTTTCCCTGAAATTAGTACATTACAAAATTACATATACCTCCATATGATTGCAGTCCATGTGAGCATCAGGTAAGCAATATTTACTTTAAACAATGTTTAGTACAGTATGGAGGGGGGCTACAGGGAGAAAAAAAAATCATGTTATGGCCTTCAAGCAAGCAGCGTTTTAGGCTTTGCACTTACAAAGTCATTGCTGCAGGAATGGGTGTCAGTGTCATGAAAAAAAGTAGAATGTTACACAGGTAAAAATGCTGTAACTTGACAGAAAGGAATTCAATACCTAAACCAACCAGTTAACACTATATTTACTGTTAAATTCTCTTTATTTGAATTTATCTAACAATTTGTCATTATTATTAGTAGTAGTAGTATTTTGGCTTACACGGACTTCCGTACCTTCCACGGTGAAATCACTTGACCGGTAGCTTGTCACGTGACATAACAGCCGCCCGACCTCACATGACTACTCGTCTGACAAACAGCGGATTTTAACAGGTAAAAACACGAAATATCTGAACTGTGTTGTTCCTGTTAACAAGTTGCTAAGTAACGATATTAGCTTCACATTAGCTTAGTGACACTAACCGACTTGTCAGCAGTAACCATCCACTGAACTTAGACCAAGCCGCTCCTGCTGAAGTTGCTCCGCTTGCTAACATTAGCCACTGCCTCAAGTGTAATATCTGACTCAACCAGAGTCCTGCTCACGTACAGCGTGACCTGTATGGGACCGTCTGTGTCTGCCTCAGTAGCAAAGAACAGCCAGTCCTTTTTAAAGCAAGCCTACATTTGTGAAGGCAGTTTAAATAAGTGACGCATTTTAAAGTAACAACTTTGATAGTCAGCTAGCAAAGAGCGCACTCAGCTGCCAGTTGTAGAAAAGAGGTTTGGTGTGGTGCGTCCTCATTCTGCCTCTCTGTCACCATCGCATTAGCAGGGCGCCTTGATAACTCCGGTGACTGTGACCGGTTTCTAAACTGTGACTTAATTAAATTCTCTTTACTCCTTTAGTAAATCAATACAATGAGGCTGGTCATTCTGGACGACTATGACCTGGCCAGTGAGTGGGCAGCAAAATACATCCGCAACAGAATCATCCAGTTCCGGCCGTCCGCTGACAGATACTTCACTCTGGGTTTACCTACAGGTGAGCACCGCCCACACAGACAGGAAGGTGCTAGTAGGGTTAGTGGGCACAAGATCTTGTAGCTTTATCAACATTAAACGGAACGTATATCAATGTGTCTCTTTCAGGGAGTACTCCCTATGGCTGTTACCAGAAGCTGATAGAATACTACAGAAGTGGAGACATTTCATTCAAATATGTGAAGACCTTCAACATGGATGAATATGTTGGTGAGTTAATTAATTAACTAATTAATCACTTAACTTTTCTGTTGATTTCATACTTACATCATTGAACTTATGAAGTATGCAGTGTTGCTTTGAAATGTTCGAAAGATATTTGAGGAGTCGGCACTGGAGATAAAGCCTTCTGGCTTTAAATCAAAGGCAGGCTATTACTTCACACACTATTAGATATGGTCAGTCAGTCTTGTGCAGTGCACTACATTCCACTAGTGAAAAATCAATGTGTAGTCTTGACTTGAAGAACTCACTATACTTCAACCTGCGACTGTGATTGACTGCAGTGATTTTAGGCCACTATACACAGTGTGATAACAACAGTTATCTTACAGGTTTATTTTGTGTCACACTTTGGAATCGCACTTTGCTCTGGAATCGCAATAAAGAAACAAAAGCTGTGGACATAAAGCTTGTACTTGTTTTTTTCTAGCTACCACTACTGCAAATGAAACTTACCGTGACATGGCCACAGTCAAAACTGCAGGTCATACTGTAGTGCAGAAAACATTTTTCTTACAAAACTTTTACAGATGACACATGTAAAAGGTATTAAAGTAGGGATGTCAAGATTAACCAGTCAATCAAAATCATTGTATTTATTTTTTCCCCACCTAATTTTAGTGATCATCAAGCCTCTGCAGTGGAATTAACATCATATTATGCATGCATAATCTTATCATGATGGCCCACCAGCAGATGGAGACATGAAACACAATACTTTTCAGTGTATGTAATATTCATTCATTCATTGCACAAATTAAGAAAAAACATGTCGGCCAATATCTGATAGTTCATTTTAAAGCCAATATCGGCTGATACTGATGACGTGCCGATATTATCGTGCATCCCTAATTCCTGCATTGCTGCCCTGTGAAAACCAGTCCCTGTAGGAGATGTGGGGCTGTTTTAGTGATTGTTGCATCCTGAAATCCCTGATTTCACAGTAGCCTTTCTTAAAAATTGCAAAGCATGTCGCTAACCCTGGCAGTGAGAGTAAAACTCAGATGACTTCATCACTCTGAAATTCTGTAAGGTGACACTATCAAACAAAGCAGACTTGTTAGAAATGCATGGAGGTCCATCCAGTTCACACCAGCTAGCTCAAGATTATATATATATTATATTTTCATCTGAATTGCTCATTTTATACCCTCCACATCCTCGCGGCGAAGACGCTGCAGCAGTTTGTTTTGTTTTAGTGTATATCTGGCCCTTAAAGGGGGAAACCACCTAAATTAAGATTTTCAACGTTATTTTCATGGCCTAGGGAGGTTGAATCAATATTTGTGAACATGAGAAACCAGAGAAGTAAGTCTTAAATTTGTGATGTCATAGGTAATATAGTCTGGAGCTGCTCCATAGACCCACAGATGAGCTTTACTCAATTGTAGTATTCTCAGAACAGAAATCTCAAACAGAAAATGTTTGCTGGCTGATATGAAGAATACAACTTTTTTTTCCTATCGAAGACCCTGATATCGATATTGCGCAATGTTTAGTTGGCTATATAATGCCCAGCCCTAGTACCCTTATACTCTGAACGTTCCCCTGGGTGCGGTCAGTGTCACCTTGAACATCTTTTCTAATTCATTTTTTTAATAACATCACAGATTTGAGTTTTAGCACTCTAGTTTTTGGATTTGGGAGAGAGTTGTTAATGGGAACCAATATTGTTGGACTGACTCAGACCATAGAAATAACATGCATGAATTGTGAAAATGGGCGTAGTTCCCCTTTACAGTAGGAAAAAAAAGTGCTGTCTTTACCCTGGAGGCTGGAGTCATAGCACTACATCTCTTTGGTAAAAAAAAAGGTGACCTTCTTGTTCTCCAGGTCTACCTCGTGCTCATCCAGAGAGCTATCATTCCTACATGTGGAACAACTTCTTCAAGCACATCGACATCGATCCAGCCAATGCTCACATCCTGGATGGAAACGTAGAGGACCTGGAGTCAGAGTGTCAGGCCTATGAGCAGAAGATCGCAGAGGCTGGAGGAATTGAGCTGTTCGTAGGAGGTCAGACACATTGTTTCTTATGTTGTTTTGTCTTCCATACATGGGGCACGAAATACCACGTGCATATGCATGGTAGCGCAACTAAAATCTGAATTCTACACGCACTGGTGTACGTAATTTGATGCAGAAAATGTGTTGTGCAGGGCTGTCAACGCTCACGTGTTGACTACAAGACTCACAATTGACTCTTTTCACATGGCCTTACACCACACGCCAATTGTTTACTTTATCATTTCATTCATAACTGATAACACTGCACTGTGAAAATGGGACATTGAAAGTGATGGGACAGCCAAGACAGCAGTAAGGCGCAACAGCAGTACTGTAAAGCACTGCAGTTAAGCCAGCTGCCATTTGCATTTTGATGCATCCCTGGTACTTGGAATGGATGAATAAAGACTTGCATTACAACAATGATTTATTACATATCATATAAATAAATTAAATAAATGTTTTCCCTCAGAGATTTGCTGAAACTTGTATGTCATCTTCAGGATGACCCTGATTACGACCATGTAAAACAATTTATCAGTTCAGTATCAGTTATCAAGTGAGGAAAATTTGCATAAGTCATCTCTTGGGTGAGAGAAAGTTGTCTTTAGCTCAGTCTTTGACCGGTTCCTCTCATTGTCTCTCTGTAGGTATCGGCCCTGATGGTCACATAGCGTTCAATGAGCCAGGTTCCAGCCTTGTCTCCAGAACCAGAGTGAAAACTCTGGCTAAGGATACCATTGTGGCCAACGCTCGTTTCTTTGGCAACGACCTCTCCAAGGTTCCCACCATGGCTCTGACTGTGGGAGTCGGAACTGTCATGGATGCCAAAGAGGTTAGATTAACCAGATTATCATGTTAAGATATTCTGTACCATATATGAGCTATTTGGACATACCTTACAACCTCTGGCAGGCAGTTTAAATACGATTATATATTTAAAGAATACCTATTGCTTCACTCTTTATGTTCCTTTCCTGGATCCACAGTAGGAAGTGGCTGTGCTGACTATAACACTTTGTCTTCTGCTCAGGTGATGATTCTGATCACAGGAGCACACAAAGCCTTTGCTCTGTATAAAGCCATAGAGGAGGGAGTGAACCACATGTGGACTGTATCAGCATTCCAGCAGCACCCGCGCACCATCTTTGTCTGCGATGAAGACGCCACCCTGGAGCTACGGGTCAAAACAGTCAAATACTTCAAAGGTACCGACAAATAGTCTGTAGAAAAGAGTTTGCTGATATAAATCAGGTGTACCAAATATGACAAACACTAGTGTATAGCAGTACATTCTAACAACAGCAAACAGCAATCCATAGGCTTAACAATTAACATCAAGTGGAATCAACACGTACAGTATCTTGAACCATTTAACACAAACTGAACATTAGAGCCTTCATGGAGACTGGATTTATAGTAGGCCTGTTGGATTAGACTGGATTAGTTTGAACTAGGTAGACTTGATATACTGCCAACTAAGTGCACATGTCCTGGAATATTTTCCAGAAAGCAGATTTAGTATTAAAAACTCTGAGTTAGTTAACCTTGAGATGAGGGAAATTCTGTTTTCAGTTCCACTAAGAGAGGTAAGTTAGACTTTGAGTCAGTTACAGTGGTAACTGCCTCAATGATCCTAACCTGCTGCTGGCAGGTTTTCTTAAACAAACCCAGAGTTTCTCTCTGTCTCAGCCAGACACGCTGTTTCATTTCCTCACTGATTCAGTCGGTATTTAAAGCATGCATCGAAGCGCAACAATTAGTGGAGGTTTACTGTGCGTTAGAATCAAAATCCTGGTTGGATATTCGTTTGTTACTCAGGAATAGGGATGCACGATAATATCAGCACGTCATCGGTATTGGCCGATATTGGCTTTAAAATGAAGCGTCAGAATTGGCCAACATGCTTTTTCTTATTTTGCGCAATAAATGAAAATTACATACACTGAAAAGTATTGTATTTCATGTCTTCATCTGCTCCATCTCACTCACCCGTGATGTGATTGGTTGCACCAATGGTACATAATTTCATTATTATTTGAGATAATGTCAGTGAAGATTCTCAGTCATCCAGGTCATGGTAACCGTAAGTGCTATATGGTAGGCAACTGGACTTGCGTGCGTTTCTTGAAGACGTTTCACCTCTGATCCAAGAAGCTTCTTCAGCACTAACTGACTGGTACGGAGTTGCAGGCTTTAAACTCTGTGTGGGTGTGAACCCTTACAGAGTCATAGGGCTCACATGTGAGCTCTTAAGCAAGACTTATGGTTGTGCATAGACCCTGCGCATGTAGCCTACGCATGTCACATACGTTGTTGTGAGCATTTTTACTTCTGTGGTGGTGTGTCTGTGTCACTCCACAGTTACACCTCCAAAACACTAGTCAGTGGCGGAGGTTTCTGTGAAGTGCTGTAAAGTTTATATAGTTGATTCAAAACACACATTAAATGTGGCTTAATAGAGACCATTTCAAACACAAGTACACAAATCGGCTACACTGTAACTCACAGCATTTACAGACAAACACATTTTCCCCACAAATACAACATGCTAATGTTATTAGCACAAGCCTATGGCATTTTACATTGTATAAATTAGCCTAGCATCTAGCTATCTTTTCCTCTTCTCATATAAAGCCAGGGACAACAGCAACATTTAACAAAGGTAACAGCACACACTTTGGCTCCATTACAACTCACAAAGTTCACCGACAAAACAACTGTCTTATACTAAACACGTATCCAAAGAAATACAAAATGCTAACGTTATTAGCGCCAGCCTATGGCATTTTACATGGTATAAATTAGCCTAGCGACGAGCAGAGATTTCCTCTGCTCATACGAAGCCAGGATAAATCCCGAATTATAAATCCCTGAAGGATAATTCATACACAAGACTTAAAATGCTATTTTAGTGGAGGCTTTACTGTCTTCACAATTTATTGTTTCTTATCTGTGAAATACAAGTAAGTTAACGCTTCATTTCCACTGAGGGAAAAGGTGTCAGTATACAGAAACAGACAGGAGATCTGCGTCATCGCGATGCATAGTTACAGTTACACAATATATATATATATATATATATATATATATGTTAATATCTTTACATCCACTAGATTCAAATGGTGTCTCTGCCTTTTATTTACCTGTTGCCATGGTGAATTGTAGTAATGGAGCTCCGGAGATGATGGCTTTTTTCATTCAGTGCGCACAAGCTTTACTCGGGGTGAACAAACTCAGAGCTGATTAAACTAATTCTTTCTACCTGATTAGTTCAGTTGGTTTGAGCTGGTACGAAAGCTGGTGGGGACAAATCAGCTGCAAGATAATTTCGAACCATACTGACATGCTTGCTGGTCAGTGGGGTTGGGTGATATGACAGTATATACTGTGCAATGGTAGAAACGTGTACTGTTTCTACTGCTGGAACTATTCAGGGTATGTGACAAATCAGGGCTGGATCCTCACGTCATCTCGTGATTACGCCTGCCTTGCAAGGTAATGTTGTTTGGGCAGACATGGAGGAAGAGAGAGGAGTCGTAAATACAAAAACCTGTAACACTTAATATTATTGAGCTCGGGTGCATTAAAGCTTCCATCCATTTCCATTTTCTGTTACCACTTACTACATTTTCAGTCTTTTGTTTTTAACTTTCTACTGAGCTGTATGTGTGTATCTAATATGTTTTTATTATCCATTTTGTTTTCATTGCAGGTTTAATGCATGTTCATAATAAACTGGTGGACCCAGTGCTCAGCATTAAGGACCAGTGAAACAGAGAGGATCACCAAGGAGGAGAGCTGAAGGGAAGACGGTCAACATGACTGGACAGCCTTATTACTCTGGTACTGTTCTCTGCCTGAGGACCGGACTGACTGTCCCGACCTGTGCATATTGTTCATGCATACACTTGAACTGTCTTTGGATAATGTTACAGTTAATTAATGAGAGGTCAATGATATAAGGAGATATGCCCTCTGAGGTTCTTTGTTTAAGATTTAAAGGGATAGTGCCAGGTCACTTTTTCTAATCACAGCTGCTGGTCTTCACTGTTGTTCAGTATGCGAACTTTGGAGATAAGATTTAAAGTCATGACAGTAAACATAAAGTCATTATTTTGTTTGGTGTGTAAAGACTGTCTCTGCCCTCTGTGAATGAAACAGTACAGTATCTATATGATACATTTTCTTTATTTTTCATCAATGATTCATCCCCCAGTTAGTGATTGGACAGGAAGAAGCAGAAACTTTGTGTGTATTGGACCCAAATATTTGATTATTTGGATATCTGTTCATTGGTTTCAATTTTCACTTCTGGGATTCAAAAATTTTTTTGTTTTCTTTTTGAGAAATGACAATGAAAAAACCATAAATACATATAAAAGTCAGTGTTTTCCATACACTGACTTTTTTTTTGTTTGTGGTGGTCCACCACAATACCAGCATGACCACCACATGTTGAATTTATATATGTATTTTTTACCTTAAAATGGCCAGTGTTTTGATTTGCTCAGCCCCTCTTTGCCCCCCCCCCTCATTCTCTCTCTCTCTCTCTCTCTCTCTCTCTCTCTCTCTCTCTCTCTCTCTCTCTCTCTGTTACCCCGCCATCCCTCCGCCTCCCTGCCGNGTGTTTTGATTGCTCAGCCCCTCTTTGCTCCCCCCCCCCCCCCTCTCTCTCTCTCTCTCTCTCTCTCTCTCTCTCTCTCTGTTACCCCGCCATCCCTCCGCCTCCCTGCCGCTAGGACATTACTGCTGCGGGAGTGTGAGCTCCACACTGGGGACAGTTGGTGAGGGTCTGCCTGGTCGCACACAGTGACAGCGCTAACTGTTAGCATCACATGGCTAAAGTTACCCAACGTTTGTTAACAAGGTAAACCACAGAGTCAAGTTGTTCCAGTGTCGGTGTGAGTTTGTTGGGATCATTTAACAGCTCAGTGTCAAATGTTAACCACTGCTACTATGTTAGCTCGTGCTAACCAGGCAGTCGTTGAACTGACACGGAGGAGAATGCTCCGGAAATGGTCCATCAGTGCTGCGTCTCACCAGTTTAACACAAACACTAAATCATATAAATATAAATCTTGAATTTGTTGGAGGCTGTTTCTTCACCTAGAGGAACCTATTGATTAGTACAGAGGCTCAATGAGCAATTATGGAACTTAAATACTTTGGATTTTTAGAAGTGGGCTTGTATGAGGTATTTATCATAGTCAGTGTATTACCAACAGTAGATAGGAGAAGCAGGCAGGAGGCCAACACGGAAGCTTGATGTGGGCGATGTTGGCAATAAATCAAGGATTAGCCACCTAAAAATGTCCTATCAAACCAATAACAATTTATGTGTACGCTGTATTGAGAGTATTTTCACTGCTTTGACTTTCCATCAGACAGCAATTTCAGATGGGAAAATGAAGTTATATCGCTCTCTTCAAAGCCAGACTCCACTGAGAAAAAACATTGATTTAACATCGCAGAACACAGGAGCTGTTGGTCTACCGCTGCCTCCATTAGATAGGGGTTTTTGTGTTATTGTGTGACTTTGGTATTTGGCACTCACCGAAGTCACACAGTAACACAAACTAACTAAGTGACAGAGGCAGCAGTAGACCAACAGCTCCTATGTGGAGTGAACCAAAATGACTGTCTATGTCAATGGAGTCTGATGGCTTTGAAGAGAGAATAGATATGGAACTGCAGCCGTTATTGGCTTCCCTGTTGGAACAGGCTGTGTGACAGAAAAGAGGTGAAAACACTCTCAATATAGTGTGTATTCAAACTGCTGACCCCTCCAGCACAGTACATTACTTAGCTTCCATTTCAGCACTCCTACCCATTCTCCAAAATGAGTGCATACTGACAGACATGTACTGTTGCTTACACACTGACTATGGGTAAGAACCTCAAACAACCCCACTTCAAAAAATCTGAACTGTCCCTTTCACATCAATAAATGTCATCAGAAGTGACCGTTGATTCTGGTCAAACTGTTGCTTTTGTTAAGTGTATGCATATATGTATCCAAGGAATGTGAACTGCATGCCCCTTTCAGCAGCTCCGTGCTTCCCCTTTGCTGATGGTCACACAGCCACAGTGCTCCACTGCAGGACACTAAACAAGTCAAACCTGAATTTTACATCAAACTTCAACATTTTACAAAACCCTGTTTAACGTCACAAAATCCCAACTCAAGGTCCACTTATTAGCTTTGTCAGAGCTTTTCTTTATCTACGAGTGAAGATGCTTCAGTTGCACCACGTGACGTCAGTATAAAACTTCAATCACATGTCAACAGTTGGAGGGTATGGTTTGACATGGCAACCTCTGTGTCTGTTCAAAGATGCTCTCTGGTGTCCTCCTTGATCTTTCTCTTGTCGTCCACTGACTCCTGCTCCATGCCCTTTGACCTCTGCTCAGTGGATGCTGTGAGTGCTTCTGGTCTGGTGTTCACAGACAGCTGATATCTGTTTCTAATGTTCATACAGTCTAAAATCAGATTTCCAACAAAGCTAGTTAAGTGATTTTTTGGTTGGGATTATTTTGTCACATACTGATGCCAATGTAAAAACACCACATTTGATGTAGTTTTGTGCCGTTACTTGGTGTGCGAGCATGATTGCTAAGCAGCTGAGCGTCACGTGTTTTTCTCTTTTTTTAATGTATATTCTTTTTTCTTTTTTTTTCAAATGGGAATCAATGACTATTGATTGTTTCTGGGCACGAAGGGTCAGCAGCTCCTCTGCAGCAGTGGTCTATCCCACCTCTAGACTGCTGTCCTGTGCATGCAAAGTGAATGTTGACTGTCAGTACTGTTGTATATCAGACAAAGTGTAAAGTAGACCTTGATGACATTATTCACCTCAGTGACTATCTAATGTATCTCTTAACACTTCACTTTGGTCAGTAGCCTTTGCAGCATTTTCCGCTGTAATGATGTCATTCATTTCCTTCTTAAGTGTTTGGTTATCACATTGTGTTCTTGGTTTTCTTTTATTCTTATATCACTCCCATTGTTCATCAGGCTGTTACAGTTAGGACTTCTAGTCAGTGTTTGTGCTCACGTACTGTAGTTTAAAACTCCTTATTTTCCAATGACAATAAAAAACTTTGCTAAGAATTATTTGTTCATACTACTTTATAAAAATACATATTATAATAATGCAAAGGGGATGCAGATGGCCTTTTTCCGACAAACAATATCATCCTGGTAACACTTTAAAGCCCTCCACATTGTGATGCACTTTCACTGTTTTGCCACAGGGGGGCGGTCACTTCCAAGATTTGAACCAAGGGCAACCATGTGTACTCTCATGAGATGTAGTTAGATTAAAAAAAACTGGCTAAACATTTTTTTTTAAAATTCTTATTTATTTATTTTAATTCACATACGTAAATACAAGACAAAAGGGAAATGCTTAAAGGTAAAAACAAAAAAACTGTCAAAGTTGTCAATACATTTGAATACAGTTCAAACTTAAATCTGAAGTAATTGTTGCATGAACAAGACTTCCTAAGAGTGATCATCATTATTGTTGTAAATCAAATGATTTTGACAGCAGAGCATTTCTAAGTCTCTTTATGTACAAAGACACAAGAATCCAGTAAATGAACATTTTCATTCCATAAAACAATTCCACAATATTAATGAAAAAAATTGACCACGGGATGTCTTATACAAAGGAAGATGAAGATTCTGAGCCTGTCTAGTTGTGTAATTATGGAATTGTGAGTTATTAACAAAATGATATCTAAAACTACAAGGTAAATTTGTAATCTTATATTTCACTTGTGCAAATCTGAAGAATAGTAATGTCAATACAATACTGCAGTATGTTCAGTATGGATAAATGAAACTATAATATAACATTAATAAACACATACTGTGTACAAAACCTCTGATATTTCTAAGAATCCCAAGAGATTTAGTGACCTCACTGCAGAAAAGACTAAGCTGTTCTCTGCAGGAGAGTTTATCATCAACCATAATACCTAAAAAACATGTTGATGAAACTCTGATTATTTCTTCAATAAGAATATTAAGTTTAATGTGCTTATTGTCATGCTTCTTATCAGTGGTGTAGTGGTAGTTGATGAGGTGGGTGTACTGCTAGGTAGATAGGTAGGTTAGGTTTTAATGAAGTTTAATTAATTGATTACTTTCTTCTGGCTTCATCGATAAATACAACTGTGTATCATCCGCATAACAATTGAAATTTACAGAGTGATTTCTAATGTTGTTACCTAAAGGAAGCACCACTGCTTCGCATTCCCTGCAAACAACATGAAATTAGACTCCCCACCTTTTGGGTGTGGATGAGGGGCACACTTTTAAAAATGTTGTCCCTCTGCCCGTGTTACTATTAAAAAATATAAATCAAGGACATATGCCGAGAGACATAACTGTAATCAGGTGTGCTAATAATGTGGTTGAAGATTTGCACTTGAGTAGAGTAATAGGCATTGCATTCAGTGGCTTTATTTCAGCTACTTGGCAACAAATTTAAACATTTGAAATGAGCGGCTGACAAAACACGTTTAGACGAGACAGTCTATAAAAAAACCACATTCACATTCTGCAGTGCCACCAACATCCTGCTCACTCAGAAATACTAAAAGAATGACGTTCCATCAGTGCTATCAAAAATATGAGGATAATTATTCAGTGATCCTACATATCTAAAGCTTTATAAAGATTATTAGAGTTTAAACTGACATGACGCGTTATGTGTGATAAATATTTTAGTGTAACTGCTTTAACAAACTGACAGCTGTCTGCAGTGTTATAGAAAAGGACATGCAGGGGTTTGATTCTGAGCTGAGGAGGCCTTCATGCTTCAACATGACATCATCCTGAGTAACAAACTAAAATCAAACCAGGTTCTCATTCTGACCGTTAACCTCGGCTAATGAAAGTACTTTGATAGGCACTTTCATACGGACAGAATCAGTGAGGAAATGACACACCATGTTTGGCTCTATCAGAGGGAGGAAACAGAGGGAGACTCAGGGTTTGCCGAAGAAAACCTGCCAGCAGCAGGTTCACAGTCAGGTGCCACAGTAACTGACCCAGAGTTGAACTCACCTCTTTTCTGAAACCCAGGGTTAACTAACTCAGAGCTTCCACTAACCCTGCTTTATGGAATACACCCTAGACATATTTGTTTTTGCATAGTCATGTTCAGGCATTAAAATGAAGAGTTTTCAACAGTTTTACACTATTACACTCTACACTATTTTAGATGCTGTTCAGGTATTGAAATGGACAGTTTTCTATTTCATTACACTCTTGACACTGAAATAAACCCAATGTCCCCATATGAGGGCACTACCCACTGTTCAAAGACTATGCTTAGTTTATTAAACTTATCAGGTCCTGCTAATCCCGTATAGCTAGAAGTTATAAATTCATACCAAAAAAAACATGGTAAACTGTTTCTGAAAATCAAACCCATTTTTGCAGTCTGTCCAGTAACAGTACAGTATGGTCAACTGTGTCACATGTCGGCCTACACTCTCACCTGAATCAGCTGAATATCATTCAGAACCTTACTTTGAATGTCAGTGCTCTGGTGGGGCCAAAGTGCAGACCAAAATCTGCAAAGAAACAAACAGTCTTGGCCATCAGCACACTTGGTAGATGTTTTTCTTTGGAATAAAGCCTTGCTCTGGATAATGCAGTATGGAGTGTTAAGTTAGCACTGGAAATATAGCAAGCCTCCATATGCGCTGGGAAAAGTCTGCACACACACATCAGAGGGAGGTTTCATTTACTGTTGCATGTACCTCACACATCTGTTGCAATTACAGCCAGCAGATGGTACCAGTGTAACATCACACCATGCTGTCCTTTTGGTTTAATTGTATTGGACTCTATTAAGTTATGGCTGTAATGGAAGCTGGTAATCATTAATAACATGTCAGAGCTGTTTGAGATCAAATGAAATGATACGATGCTTGATGGGAACAAAATCCAAAAGTGTCAAGGTGTCCTCCTGAGTATAATCAGTCCTTGAAGTTTTAAACACTTGACTTCAGCTCTAAGTGTGTATTTTAAGTGGACGCACAAACAACAGCACATCCACTGTTATGCTGCCTGCTCGAATCAGGTTCATGAGTTCAGTGTGGTTCACAGCAGCAGTCTGACACTGTAAACAGTGCTGCGTTTGCATTTCAGCACCTCTGAAATTCATGCTGCTGATTAAATATGACATATATAAATACTGAGTAATTACTTTATTATGATGCAGTGAGGCCTGATTAAACAGGCAGCGGGGTGACAGCAGCCCGTCCTCCTCTGTGTTTTATTTTCTTCTGTGATGGAGCGCTCTGACAGTTGCTTTTCGCTTCTCTAATTTGAATGTGTGATGAAGCACATAGAATACAGGTCCTTCTGGAGGTGATGTGGAGGGAAATACATTCTTTGTTGTACAACAATAGCCAAACTAAAAATAGAGAAGGTGGGTCAATGAAACAGCATGCATGAGCTTTATTGAGGCGGATGGTTTATCTAAATATAATGATGAGGATTGAAACTTGCACCCCTTACAGACTGACTGACAGGTATTTCAATACAAAGACTAACAAAAGACGACTAAATGGCACATTTGGTGTTGCACCCTTATTGCTGTGAGTAACCCATTCTCAAACCCAGGTCATAATATAGTGATGCACAGGGCACCCTTTAGCATCTCTATGTGACGCACAGCTTAAACACATTATAACAGGTGGTTAATGTCCAATGATCACGGTTAGGTTTAGGCAACAAAAGCACTTTAATGAGGAGAGACAGAGGAATGAAGTGAAAATAACATCAACAGAATATGAGTCTACAGATTAACAGATGATTTGTGCTGATTACGATTTAACAGAAGTCTTTGGTGCTCGGACAACAGAGGGAGATCTTCTGTGATTGAGGGAAATCTGAGCAGCAGCAAGATAAGTCCCCCCATAGAGTCCAGACACTGGTGGAGGTGGTGGCTGATGACTCTGGGGTTGATGGCCGATGAGGCGGATGGGGCTGGTGAATTTGAAAAGACTGTGACTGCAGTGATGGGGAGGTGGAGGGTACGCATGGCTGCACTGTGAAAGAACTACACACAGAAAAAGAACCATGTTCAAAAGAAGGAGCAGTAAGATGATGGGCTGACAGAGAAGGTGTGTCTCTGTACTATATGTTGATTGTGAATCAGCTGTAGAACAGCTGATGACTCAGCTGACAGCCCTGAACATTGACAGCTAGAGAAAGTGAGTGAGCATGCATGCAAAAGATTTTGTTTGTGGTTAAATTAGTATGTTTATTATGTAACCTAACGTGATGGAAATACATCATGTAAGTGATGTCATTGCGCAATGACAGCATGCAAATGACATAATGTTATATTAAAACAATGGTGACTTTTGGTGTGAAAGTTACATACATGGGTAGGGGTTATGGGTAGGGTTAGTGACTTCAGGGTAGGGGTGGTGAGAAAAAGCACTTTTTAAGGCACTGGAGAGGGACTGTTGGTTTTTATTTTGGCTTAGGGGAGGGACATACACATTTAAATGGTTGTATTTTGTATTTATTCTACTGCAGATTTTTCAAGAAAACATGGGGGGGTGTTGGCAGGCATTTCTTCTTGAAAAATTGGCAAAATTACACCATTTATCACTGCCAGAAACTGTAAAACAGTCCATGGACACATCATGACTGAAGAATGTTTCTGTCAGAAAAAACCCCATAACCAAATCTGAGCTTTAAATAGCAATATTTCACCAAAATCACTTTATTCTACAAATCATTTAAAACTTGGCCAAAAAGAAACTGTTTACATGAACTAACCAGCATACATGACAAGAGTGGAAAACCAGGGCTTATGTTCAAATCCAGGATTTCATCTTGAACTTTTATCAAAGGGTACGTTAAAGGGGAAGTTTTAAAAATCTAATAACTAATATATGGTGGTGGGAAGGTCATGCAGTTCCTGCCAGTCACTTCAAGGAAAAATATCGGTAGGTTTGGGGATGGTAAAAAAAAGAAATATGTTGAGTACTCATTTTAGTGTTTGTTTAAATGTTTCTGAACATAACATAAAAACAATATTGATCTTCTTATTAGTCATAACTAGTCCATACCCACTGAGTGCACAGTTGCCCACATACATTTTCACATGGTGTGTGTTTGGGATACAGGTCATAGGAAACTGCAGATTAAATAGTCAACTGAACCCAGTAAGAAGAGCAATGTATTCAGACAGAGTGTTTGTGAATCTGATAGTACGATTGCTTTATTGAAAGTACAGTAGTACCATTGCCAATAGTGGGATAGTTAGTGGGCTAACACTGGACATTAGTAGTTGAGGTAGCACGTTGAAAGGCAGATAGTTAAAGTGTTTAGAGGTAGCACGTTGAAAGGCAGATAGTTAAAGTGTTTATATGTTGTATTGACTTACAAGTGGGGCCACTGGTAGTTCACATGGGAAAGGTGCGGCTAGCCCTTGTTGCAGCAGCATACCATACCATGACTTAGTCATACCAAAACTTAGAAAACACCAACAACATTGGTCCACAGGGGGAGCCACAGCGATCGGTCGCATTTTAGCCATTTTGAAGCATTTTTCTGTTGTTATAGCGCCACCCAGTTGCCAATTAGAGTTAAATTTCTCCAGTCACCTTGAGGCGTCCTGTTCTACATATCTACCAAGTTTAGTAAAAATCCATATGGCGGTTAGGCCTAGATAAGAAATGAGCTCTCTAGCGCCCCCATTTTGTTTGATGGGGTCAATAATGGAGGGGTCCCCTCAGATTATGTGTGGTCATATGCCTACAAAGTTGCGTGGTGATGGACTTCGGAACAATGGGTTTAATATGGTCGGACCAATGGGATGTCGGACCAATGGGCAGTTCCCCCTTATAGAAGCTCAGTTTTAGTAAGTTTTCCAACTTTTGCCAAGAGGGAACTTTAGATATTGGTCCCTAGATTATGTTCACCCAGTTTCATGCAGATCGCTCAAACTTACTAGGAAGAGGGGCGGCAGTAGCTCAGTCCATAGGGACCTGGGCTGGGAACCGGAGGGTCGCCTGTTCAAGTCTCCGTCCGGACCAAATATGGAGCGTGGACTGGTGGCTGGAGAGGTGCCAGTTCACCTCCTGGGCACTGCCGAGGCACCCTTGAGCAAGGCACCGAACCCCCCAACCGCTCGGGGCGCCTGAAACAAGGCAGCCCCCTCACTCTGACATCTCTCCACTTTGTGCATGTATAGGTCCTGTTTGTGCATGTGTGTGTCTTTCAGACCTGTGTGTTAATGACCAAAAAAAAGAGTGAAAAAAATTGAATTTCCCCTCAGGGGGATTAATAAAGTATATATATACACATATAAATATGTGTATATATATATATGTGTATATAGAGAGATCGATTTTAAGTGTTTTTCAAAATATTTGTTGGGAATTACTTTCAGCAGCTGATGAATCCACATGTGGTGATCTACAGAGTATTTGTGGCAGCAGGACAATGTATGTGGGATTCAGTCAAAATAAACTACAGTTTGTGTGTTAATGTTTGTGTGTGGCTCTCTGATGTTTCTTTCTGACTGTTGAATGTTTTAGTTTGAGATTCTGCTTGAGATGATTGTGCTGTCTGGTGGACTCTGCACTGAAAACAGCACTGTAATGATTTTCTAACCCTCAATTTCTGGCCATCATTACCATCTCAGACAGTTCCCATTACATTGTTTCCAAAGGATTTGACAGGGGCAAATTACATAACATCTCGGGTTGGGAAATAAAATGCATGTACCAGCCAAAGTTGCTGATTAAAGTCACTAAAATAAGTTTCTTTACATTTGTTGCTCATCAGCACTGAGAGTATCATGCATGCCACAGCAGGTAATTTACCTCTAATAGCACAATTTGTTCACCATCAGTGGCTACATTTAATGATTGTGTGAGCCTATATAATGTCCTGCACAGCATGAAACCGCTCACCTGCAGTTCCACTGTGGCGTTTCTATACATCACATATTCTAATTAAAGGCTGTAATCAGTGCAGTATAGAGCAGGGGCCGGATACATGAACTGTAGACTCATGAATAAAACAGTGTATATCACGAAAACAGAAACATGCATGAATAAGCACACATTTTTGTCACATTTTTAAAGCAGTACATACACCTGATTCTACTTTATAAATCTTAATCATCTTGGTGCTGCGTGCACATGTATAAGCCTTTATCCACTCCCACTGTGAGCCATAACCTGATGAAGAAACATCCATAACTAGTTATCATGCTGGAGTCTCTTTGTTATTGGAATTAACCAGACAAATTGTTCCACCAAGTAAGAGCGGCCGTACACACACAGAATCAATCTATCAATCTTTTCCATGTATGGGCGGGGTGGGGTCAAATTAAGGCTCTACTCCTGGTGGTGCCCTTTCATCAATTCCTTTAAGTTTCAGCTTTGCAACCAAACTCCCCCCAGAACCCAAAGACTTTGGTTTCCCAGACACTGCCCGGTACCTATATACCTATATTCACCTAACCACACATCAACAATCAGCTCTAGTAAGGACTCATAATATGTTATTATAGTCCATGCAGTATTGTTAGCTTACAAGCTGCCTTGTTTGAAATGGGGAAAGTGGATATGCTACAGCTAGCATACTCACTAGGGATTTCAAAGGCTGCAGCGATTTCTGTCCCCTTTTTTCCTTTTTGAAGCTAACAATCTTGCAAATAGTCACACTGCAAGATCCCCAGTCTTTGCAAAATCTTTGACTAAAAACTCTCTGATTCATGACAAATTGTCTTTATATATTATAAGACGCAGTTATAATGTTTTATGAATGAATGAATGAATGAATGAATGAATTAATTAATTTTTATTTTCGTGTCCTGCCACCTTGTGGCCCATCCCATATGGGATTATAAGACACATCTCCTAGAAGACAAAAAAAGGAAATTGACAGTCCTTCCAGTCTCTAATACAACATAACTTCTACTACATACCACACATAGATACACACACTGAATGTACATACAGGAAAAAATAAGGTCTTTCCCTATTACATATACAGGGCCCTCCTCCTCAATGACCAGGCCTTTTCAAGAAATGAAGCAAATGAAAAAAATATCATAATGAAAAAGATGTTTCAGTTTCTCTGAGTCATCCAACCACACAAACTCGTTTTTTGGATCTACCTTATTAAAAAGTCTCTGCCTAATAAAATTATAGAATGGACAATAAAAGACAAAGTGCATTTCATTTTCAATTTCACTGAGATCACACAGACTACATATTCTATCCTCTTCATCAGTGCCTACATATCTGCCTGTCTCGATATGAAGACCAAGTATCCCAGCTCTAATTTGAGCACACAATGACCGTTTCTTTCTTGTCAGATTATGCAATACATAATTTTCTGGACCATAAACATGCTTTATCTCACAGTAAGTACAAAGCTTTGGTTTACACCATATATGCAGATATAGTGGGACACGTCCAACAAGGAAGAGCAGGGTTTGGATTTGGTCCAAGTCGACTAACGTGGCGCAAGGCTCCAGCCGCCGTGAAAAGGAAACTAATGGTAGAGGAGGTTCAGCGCCAAGAGGAGGCAGATAGATGCACAAAGGCAGTCTCACAGTCCAAACAGGGACAGTGGACCAGCTGGGAAAATCTGGAACACCGTAAGCTTACCTGGAGGGATCTGTGGGAAATGGAAGGAAGCAGAATCAGCTTCATCATCAGAGCTACCTACGATGTTCTTCCTACTCCCAAAAACCTTCACCAGTGGCTTGGAGAAGATCCCACATGTGCGCTCTGCCAATCTCCTGCAACGCTGAGGCACATCCTTACTGGCTGTAAAACCAGCCTGTCCCAAGGACGCTACACCTGGAGGCACAACCAGGTCTTGCGACAGCTGGCGAAGGACGCTACACCTGGAGGCACAACCAGGTCTTGCGACAGCTGGCGATCATCCTGGAAGGAAGGAGAACCACCACCAATGCCCTCCCTCCTCCCATGCAGGGACTTCCAAGCACTACCCCTTTTGTGAGAGCAGGCGAACGTCCGGCCAAAACATCGGCAAGAGCAAACACGACCCTCCTTGACCCGGCCAGTGACTGGAAGATGCAGCTTGACCTTGACCACAGGCTGGTCTTTCCAACAGAGATAGTAATAACTAATCTCAGACCAGACCTTATCCTGTGGTCAGCTTCTCAGAAGCTCTTCTACATCCTGGAACTAACGGTACCATGGGAAGCTGCTATTGAAGAGGCGTACGAGCGGAAAAGCCAGAAGTACTCTGAAATAGCAGCCCAGGCAGAACAACGCAATTGGCGTACCAAAGTGTTTCCGGTAGAAGTTGGGTGCAGAGGGTTTGTTGCTAAGACCACAACAAGTCTTCTTAAGAAAATGGGGGTGAAAGGACAGGCCTTCCGCCAAGCAGTAAAGTCAATCTCAGAGGCTGCCGGGTGAGGCAGCAACTGGCTGTGGATAAAGAGGAAGGACCCCAGTTGGGCTGCAAGATGACCGTCGAGGGGTAAAAACAGAGGGGGGCACATCTGGGACGCCAGGTGTCGCCGTTGAGCCCTCTGGAGGTGTTGTGGGCCTAAATCAACGAAACACCAAGGATGGAGGGTGCCCACCTGATGACCCCAGTGAAGTATTTACCCCTCGCCCACTCAAGATACCACGCAGGAAGCTGAGCTGATTATTCAAGGGACTGTAACATCAAGTCCTACAAGCTTTATTTACTAGTGCCCATCTGTCCTTTACTTGCTGAAAAGTAATATCTTTAACAAAACTGATATCTACTTTTTCTTTGTCATAGTAATGGTCTTCATACCCAGCTCTAACAAGGATGTCGTACATATCACTCGCCCATGTGCCCTTAATCATGATATCCCACTCAAAAATCTTTCTTATAATTCTGTTGGAATTCAGCCCTAATATTCTTTTCCAAAGACGTGCCATATGCACACTCCACCGTACTTCATTGGATTCCCACCCCATATCTCCCATAGCCAGGGTTGGTGCAAACTTATGTACACCCAAGAAGTACCGCATGGCTCTATTATGCACAGCCTCACTTTTGGGGTATTGCAAGTTAGAACCCCACACTCCTGCCACATAATCTAAAACCGGACATACACACGTTTGGTATAATTTGGAGTAAGTGGAGAAATCAATATCCCTCAGGGTCTTTGTTTTCCCTGTGACTCCCCCTAGTGCCCGGTTTGCTGACTCAGCCAATAGAGATGTTCCTTTTGAAAAACACACGTATTCATCCAAGTAAAAGCCCAAATACTTATAATATTTTGTGTAATTCAGTTTTACTTGCCCAAATTGAAACTGAAAGTCACTAATGTGACTGTTAATATAGTGTATCAGTAAGCATGATGTGTGTTTAAGAGTATAGTCATAGAGCATTATAAATGCATTATAATTCACTATAAATGCCCTCGTAATGTGTTATAGATGTGATATTCATAGAAAGTTTTACCGTTTTTACTTTTGTCCTTGAATTGTCCAAGAATTTCACCTCTAGCGGAGGTACGAATACGAATGCCCCCGGCCGTCCCTCTTAATCATGGCCCCAGTTCAGAGAGAAAACCCACAAAATAGAACCAGAGTCCTACTCCATTATTCCTAGCTGCGGTATTCAGGCAACCAGGCCTGCTTTGAAAACTTTTTCAACAATTTCTTTTTAACGGAAATGCTTTCAACCCTGCGGGACATTCAGCTAAGAGCATCGAGGGGGCGCCGAGAGGCAGGGGCTGGGACAGACGGTAGCTCGCCTCGCGGCGGACCGTCAGCTCGATCCCGAGATCGAACTACGAGCTTTCTAACTGCAGCAACTTTAAGATACGCTATTGGCATGGTAGATGCTCAGATACTTTCAGGTCATTTCACTCATTTGGGAACCTTCCTAAGCAAAATGGACTACTTGACCACAGCCCTGGAGTTATTTCTGGTCAATACCTTAAAGTTTTCGAATACCAATAGACATCCCTAGTGCCCTCTGGCTTTTGTAAAGCCCATTATGAACACTTTTTTAGCATATGGGGCAGCTGTGGCTCAAGAGGGAGAACAGGTCATCCACTAATCAGATGGTCAACAGTTCAATCTTCAGCTTCTCCAGTCCACATGTCAAAGTCCATTTACCATTTCTGCACACTTGTCTGTTGATATTTCAAGTAGATAAATATCCAGGTGGATAAACAGATTTGTAATGAGATGGAGCACGCTTATCACACCCTGCCATCCATTTTATTAACCAGCAGGGACCTGATTTACATGATGAGGAGATTGATGAGCACGTAGGATAATAAAGCTTTATTCATCATGTACACAGTTCCACACTATCAGAAGAACTGAGGGGAAAAAACTCCCATCTTCTGTCTCATCAGTCTGATCAGTGTATTATCTCAGGCTCAGACTCATCAAGGGTCACATGTTCTCAAACAGAACTGATATGCCTCTCCACCAAAGTGAGAACACCACAACACTTTTTTTTAAACGTGCAGACATCATCAAGGATCCATCACAGACAAATGAACATAAATCTGCTGAGAAATTATTAAAGAAAAGCATTTCTTAAAACTTAAGATCTTTCCTTACAATCGTCACGTTTACATGTTTTCTTCATCAACACTAATCCAGTTGATGGTTGTCTGTTCATCCACAGTTGCAGATTCTCCAAATTGTAAAGTAACTGTCAAGTGTGTGAGCGCAACAGCAAGGAAAATGTTCCACAGGTGAACAGGAACGAGGCAGGTGAAAAGTACAGACAGTAGCAGTATTTGAAATTGGTCCAGTATTGAGTAAAATGGCTGGAGCTGGCAACACTAAAACAGTCTGTAGTGTAACCACTCGGGGCATTTGTGCATCGTCAATGTATATGTCCACTAAAAGTGTTTGGTTTTGTCCTATAGGCTCACATTGTTATTATAAGGGCCTGTCAACATTTGGGAATAAGCTCCCCACAGAGGGTGAACTTTTTAAAATATCTTGTTGAAACAGAATTGGCCCTGAAATTGCCATCACCATACCAACCAAACTCCATTTACATAAACAGTATTTTTAGTGTGTATCAAGCCAGCATATTTTCCACATCTCACTTGGTGAATTAAGGGTTTATTTCAACCAAACCTGAGTTGGTGATTGTTGTAAAGGTGGAAAGATGAACCAAGGTGATCTCTGAAAGTTTCATTTTTGTTTCTGTCGACTCTAAATGAAGGGTTTTTTGATGATAAAATAACTGTTTATTTAAATGGAGTCTGGTGGGATTGGGTACAGCATTTTCAGTAGTGTTTGTCGTTAAACATAAAGAATCTTACTCTGTAACAAACAGGTCGACATCTGTAGGAATTCTTCCCACAATGCTCTCAGACACAGACACAGGCTCATTTATACTCCCTTTGTGTACAAAAATACAAATGTGCGTTTCAAATGTTTTTAAATGTCCCTGGCCTTATACCTCTAGGCGACCTTTATGTTGGCGTAGATACAGCCCATAGATGGCACTAGAGGACAGAGTCAAAAGTTTCACACAACAACAAATGAGGTGATGGTAATGGACGTCGTAATATTGTACTTTTAACCTGAGGCAGGGGTGTAGACAGCAGAGGAATGTGCTGCCATACATCCTGACATAGACAGAGAATTCTTTCCACTAATGTCACTGTATTTTACAATATATTTGTATTAGGGTTGCCAAGCGATTGAAAAAATTAATCTTATGAATTACATGCTCTGTGATGAATTAATCTAAATTAATTGCATACATAATTTTTTGCTGTAAAAGTATTTAAACATTTCAATTCAATTTGGCAGATGTGTTGCAGTAAAGCTCCTGGGTTTTGAACACAACTGACCTATGGCTAAGCCACGCCCCCCTCCACTCACTCGACAAACTATCAACATTCAGTGACCGGCGCTATGGCAGGTGTCACAGTACACGGCATTTCACAGGAGGCAACTGATGATTTTTGGAGACATAACGATCAGACGTCATTGAGAAGTAACCAAAAGGGCCTAAACTACGCATTGGAGGGATATATTCATCATTTTATTGTTGAGAAGGTCGATGAAAAGCTTAAATTACAAGCCAAAATTTACAGGTCACAGTGTACGCTTGTGAACCGCATCTGGTTGCCGTCACCATCAAAGACAACAAGTTAAAGTGCCACTGAAGTTAAGGTTTTTGGCTCAGAATATGAGAAAAGGATAACGGCCTTTTTACCATCTTTACCAAGAGTGTCTCTCCGTTAGTTTGGTGCTACAGTATTTACACTGAATCATTCAGCATAACGTTTGCCAACCTTTGTTATCTCTGCCATTACAGATAAGTTAATGAAGCTAAGCTCCAGAAGTTAACGTTAGCTTAACTAGAGCCCTTTGGACAACAGCTAACAATGATGTACGATCACCAAAGTACAAAACTAGAACAAAATAGGCTAATGAACTCCCAGCAAACAAGGTGACATGATGAACAACGCAGCTAGGAGCTAACGTTAGGCTAACTGTTAGATGTTAAAGATAACTTTATATTTCTCTCCAGAAATGTGATTGGCTCATTGCGTTTGAGGGCGGGACTTAGCCATAGCTCAATTGTCCCGCTATCCTCTACCACCGAAACTGCTCTGCAGTCCATTGCAATCTATTTTGCAAGAGACTTAGTTAGTCCGTCACAGGTAGATTTACTCAGTTTGTGTCTGAATGCCTGATCGAGTGTGGCTTGTTGAGGCTGGCTGCTAGCGCTAGCATCAGAGGCTGTTTTAGCTCGGACCTCTGGGTTCACTGCTAAATGCTTTGCGTTGAAGTGATATTTCAGGCTTGAAGTACTCAGATGGTATGAAAATGCCTTACTGCAGAAAGTGCAGAGAACAGTGCTCCTATCAACAGTTCCATCTGGGCATTTTTTACATGTAAAGATTCCATTCACGGGGCCAAGCAGCTTTGTCTCGTCTGCCTCCATCATGTAACAAAGCCACTGTGGCCTTCAATGACGCACCCGGTCAAACGGCACAGCTACCTTGTCTGTGATTAATTAATAAAAAATAACTCATTATTTTAACAGCCCTAATTTTAATGCATTACTGATTCGTTCCATTCTGCCGTTATTAAATGTTTTATGTTGCTTCCCACAGTTATATCTCACTTGAAATGTGCTACACTGCCTCCATGATCTCTGGAGTTACTGCTCCATTTCGTCCGTATCCATCAGCTTTCAGAAAACGTGCACAAATAAATGCAGGCAAAATAAATGCAGTGTATGGACAGAAAGCTCCATCTGTTTCTATCTAACACTGAGCATGAATGAGCCCTTAGAATAACAATCCGAGCCTGTCAGTTGCAAAAACAGGCACTTTTACTGAACATACCTTGATGGTGCTTAATTGCCCATTAATGTTACATTGCAGCCTGTTCCGCTGCTGCCGGCTACAGCACTCTCTCTTAATACTGAACCAATTTCAAAAACTGTTGTCTCCATTAGTCACTTAGATACAAAAATATGATTGAAAAATACCGAAGTTAACCTTTAATCCAAGTTAAATCCGGTTATTTAACATAGCCGAAGTTGAATGCAATCACTCCACCTCCCAAATATAAATTAAGGAATTTACGCATAACATTCAGTGTCTATCTTTTTGATATTGCTGTGACATTTTTTGATGATAAATAAATGATTTTTTTTTTATAATGATAAATACATAAACCTTGCACCTACAGATACAAGGTTTATTTGTACCTTGAACATCAATGCATTATGGGTAAATTTTACTTGCTGGCAGTTTTAGGTATACAGTGATTCCTGGCGGTTCTAGTGCTAAGAAGTGTGCGAACAAGCCTCAATTAATTTCCAGGAAACAGTTCACTTGACTGAACTTGGCAAAGTGCAAATTTTCTGAGTGGGTGCATGGGGAGTCTCAAAGGTCTAGCTTGCTGTAGAAATTGATCTGTGGCAGCGGTGGGGGGTTGCAGGTGAAGGGCGGCGGTTGGATGACTTTTATTGGTGTGTCAGATTCTGTCAGCATCCTCTCTGATCACTGGTGCAGGAGGAGAATGCTCATCCTCTTCCAGTTTTATTATGTAGCTAAAAACAGAGACTGTATTCATTTACTGTAAGCACACCCACACAGAAAATTCACAAGATATTAACCAGATTCCACAGAGGAATACTGAGGCAACATACCCTAGGAAGCTCAGTTAGTCACAAAAAGGCAGACTCTTTTACACTATAACTATAAATAATGAGTGGACTGAACTGAATTCAATATCTCATATCAAGGAAGAGAGCAGCAGAAATACCAAAGTACATTTTTATGACACATGTGTTGCAAGGATGAGCTGTTTATACAGAGAGCTGCTGTTAATTCCTTTCTGCAGGAAAGTTTTGCAATCACAAAGAAAAACAGGTGTTTAGAAATTATAGTTGGAAGCATTGATAAGGTGACTCAGCTTCACTCCAGAAATGTATTATCAAACTGTATCACATTGTGTATGGGTTAAAACCTCCCTCTGTCTTTGAATTTCACTGAGTTGCATGAAACTGACATGATGGAGGCCTCCTATGTACTAGTTCATACCCATTGAGTGCACAGTTGCCCACATACATTTTCACATGGTGTGTGTTTGGGATACAGGTCATAGGAAATTGCAGATTAAATAGTCAACTGAACCCATTAAGAAGAGCAATGTATTCAGACAGAGTGTTTGTGACTTTGATAGTACGATTGCTTTATTGAAAGTACAGTAGTACCATTGCCAATAGTGGGATAGTTAGTGGGCTAAAACTGTACATTAGTAGTTGAGGTAGCACGTTGAAAGGCAGATAGTTAAAGTGTTTATATGTTGTATTGACTTAAAAGTGGGGCGCACTTGTAGTTCACATGGGAAAGGTGCGGCTAGCCCTTGTTGCAGCAGCATACCATACCATGACTTAGTCATACCAAACATTAGAAAACAACACCAACATTGGTCCACAGGGGGAGCCACAGCGATCAGTCGCATTTTAACCATTTTGAAGCATTTTTCTGTTGTTATAGCGCCACCCAGTTGCCAATTAGAGTTAAATTTCTCCAGTCACCTTGAGGCGTCCTGTTCTACATATCTACCAAGTTTAGTAAAAATCCATATGGCGGTTAGGCCTAGATAAGAAATGAGCTCTCTAGCGCCCCCATTTTGTTTGATGGGGTCAATAATGGAGGGGTCCCCTCAGATTATGTGTGGTCATATGCCTACAAAGTTGCGTGGTGATGGGTGAAACCCTTGAGATGTTATACACCTTTATGTGATGAGCCACGCCCTCCGCAATATTCATTGCCTTATAGAAGCTCAGTTTTAGTAAGTTTTCCAACTTTTGCCAAGAGGGAACTTTAGATATTGGTCCCTAGATTATGTTCACCCAGTTTCATGCAGATCGCTCAAACTTCCTAGGAAGAGATCCATTTGAAGTGTTTTTCAAAAAATTCAAAATGGCGGAAAATCTATATAAGCGGAAGTTATGGGTTCTTGAGGCAAATGTGTTCCTCATGAGGAGAGGCATCTCTGTGCAAAGTTTCATGTCTCTACGACATACGGGGCATGAGATATGCCCATTCAAAGTTTGACATTTCAATGGGTTGCTATAGCGCCCCCCTTTGGCCAATTGATGTAATATTGCTTCATTGGCATCCTCCCATGACCCTCTACCACTGTGCCAAATTTCACATGGACTGACCAAGTCAGTGAGGAGAAAGATGTGGAACAGACACACAGAGACCGAATATGTGAGTCACATGACTTTGGCTTGAGTCCGACTAGGTTTAAATATAACTTGACTTAACAAAATTCTTAAAAGAAAGAAGTCGACTTTTACATCAATGACTTTCTGACTGCTTTTGGCTTTTTAGCTTGGAATCCTCTCCAAACTCAAAGATTAAGATTATTTTATAACAAAGTAGAGCCAATCAACTCTTTGTTTTGCTGACAACAGTCATATTGTGCAAACAGGAGGGGACGGTGTGTTCACAACAGATGATACCTTAGATTATCACATTTAGATATCAAGTTTTGCATGCTTGCTTCTCCTGCCGGGATTCCGCCCCTGGTTTGCTAGTATTTTATATTTTAAGCCAAAAGATGATCTTTTCTTAACCATAACCAAGTGTATTTTGTATGTAAACCTAACCACACCTCACGAAGCAAGAGCTTACAGTTCATTAGCCTTATGAGTTAAAAAACAATTCACACTTGCTGCTTAGAATGAGATCTAGCTCACTAAAACACAAACTAAAACACAACAAAACACAGAGTTAAAGTCACTACAGTCAATCTGCGTTACATTAAAGCAACAGATTTTAATGGTTCTGATCAAAGTTCACACTGATGAAGATGTTCACTCTGGTGTGTGATTTTCATGTCTTGAACCCTGGGTTCAGCGCTAGCTACATGGCCTCTGAATATGTTGTGAAAAAGTCCGGTCTCTGTAGGCAGCCCAGGCTCCACAAATGGCAACAAAAACATTGTGGTCCAGGCTGCACCAACCAGCCAGCACAAGACCAGCAAAAGCAAGCACACACACATGAATGCGGTGCCCATGTCTCACGGTCTCGCGCCAGCACGCACACGTGAATGCGGTGCCCAGAGAGGCAGTTCGAGCTACAGGCTACAATGAGGCTAAAAGGCGAGCTAGCTCCTTTGTGTTTGATAACATTGTTGAACGTAAACAGAAGTCAAGTGTTTTTGTTGCCATGTGCAGAGCCTGGGCTGCCTACAGAGACCGGACTTTATCACAACATATTCAGAGGACATGTAGCTAGAGGATCGTGAGGAGATGTTTGCTGTATGTGACAAAAACTTTTCAAGCTTAGGAAAACTTAGAGAGCCTTTAAAATGAACATTAGTTCCTCTGAGGTCATTTTGGTGGAAGTAACGCAAGAGTAGTGTAATAAGTAACTTATTACTCTACACAGAGAGTAATATTGTAAAGTAACTAGTTGTAAGGTAACTGGTAATATGTAAGATTAACTTGCCTAACACTGGTCAATTTAGAGCAGCTTGGATAGCAGCGCCTATCTTGTTCATAGCGTACTCTTCACTGGTTCCGGCACACAACTTGACAAGACATGATAACAGCTTGACAATGGTGTTAGTCCCCCTGTGGCACTGATAGGCTAATTGTTAGTCCCCCCATGGCGCTCATTGGATTGACTGCTTTTTCAACTGAGATACCGCAAATACATGTCACAATGCCAGAAGAATCAGTCAACTCTACGGAGTGGGAGGATAAAAAGGATTGGACCCAGGCAAGATGGTGAGTATAAAGAAACATCAAAATGTGACCAGATGTGTCTGATATAAATAGACCAGTGAGCCATCAGCAGCATCCTCACCTATCCCTGCCTCCTCCCTGTGCACTGAGTCTGTCACTCACATCCTGATCCAGCGTCCCTCCTCCATCATTCTGCAACTCCGTCACTGATTGGGGGTGATCAGGATTCCCTTTGGATGGGGGTTGGACATCCCCTTGGCAGAGTGTAGGCACTGTCACCATGGCAACTGCCAGTGCAGCGGTTTCACATACCCTGAGGTCTGTGGAATCCCTCTGTGCAGCACAACATCTCACCTCAGCTGTAGAATTCAGAGAACTACCAATTATGATGCATTTATGTGACTGAACACTAACATAGCAAAGCATCGCCTTCGTATGTAGAAGACAACGGCAGTTCATTGCATTAAAATCTCATTTATTTTAAGACTAAGCTGCATGTGTGTGGAATAAGTGATTAAAAGAAACTGAAATATTTATCGAAGCTTTATTTATTCAGGTAGTTTTGCAGGAAGGTCGAATTAACTCTCATTTATTTACACCTGAAGCTGCCCAATACAACCTCAGTCTGATGCAATGGCCACTGCGCGTATCCAGTCCCCAAGCAGTTGGGAGATGTAATGAGGAAGGGACATGTGTTGCTCTTTCACTTTCCCCACCCAGATTTATCCTGCTAAAACTGGCGAGCATCTGGTCCAACACCCACTTCTCTAACCTTCAGGCCACTGCCCCTGCGTGATGTGCTCACGACTGACACCACGCACTTAAGCTGAATGCATTTACACTGACAGTGACAGCATATTTGGGTTGGTCACGACTGGGTTATTCATGTAGAATTCATTCAGTCCAAAAACACCAGTGTGAAATTTATTATCAATATAAAGGCGGCTGATTGAGAAGTTTCTTCACCCTTGTTTCTAGGGGTGGGAATCGCCAAAGGACCCACGATACACTAATATCACAATACTTAAGTCACAATATGATATAATTGCGATATGCTGAGTATTGCGATAAAATATATTGCGATTTTTTACCTATTTTCCAACAGCAAATTATTTCCCCAAAGGAAAACTTTGTCAACATCAGTTTTACCTCATAACATAAAGTTTTCAGTCTGTTCATCTGATTTGAATCGTTTTTAATGCAGCAAAATGTGATGCAAAGCAGACAGACTGACACCGTCATAAGACCTGTGAGAAATGCTGCATACACCTGACAAACTGAACTGTGAGACCAGATTAAACGTGTGATCTTAACACACATGCAGGTATCCTGCTAACTGAATGACAACACCCATGTTAGAAGTGTTGTCTGTTACAACCAATCCCCCATTCTTGTGCAGCATTTTGCAGGAGGTCTGCAGTGTGTGCTACGGTGTGACTTTCGCATCCTACACTAGTTTGGAGAACGTGAGACAGCAGTCACCAGTTCTCTGTGAGAAAATGTGCCGTTATAGTCACATGTGAATCCACTGACCTTGAAGTCCAGGCATCACAAGTTAATGCCACCCTTCCTGCTGTACTCAAGGATTTCTCATCTTCATGCTTTACTTCTCTGTAGAGCTCAGGTTCGGCTGTGTCGGTAAAAAAATGCCAGGACGTTATTTGTGATATTGGGCTTCATGAAGAAAATTATTTGATTGATTGATATAGATCTTTTCCCCCAACCCTAGTTGTTTCTGATTGCCCCTTTGATGATTTGATGGAAGTTAGGTGCGCTAAAAGTGGCAATGATCAATATTCACTATGAATGTGTGAAAGGACAATGTGAAAACAATGTGACAATGTTAAAGTGGTCCCTCACAGTGATGAACCCCCAGAGTATGATCACCTGGGCCCATTTGTTCAGAAGTAATCTGATCGGATTTCAGCTATTGGATAGGATCAAATCCTGAAAATGGGTTGTTCAAAAGAAAAACAGATTCTGAAATTGAATTAGACCACATAACCCAGTCTTGGTTTTGATCCGGACCAAACCTTTAGTATGCGTTAGTCAAAACTTCGTAGTAGGATTGGGATACCATTAATCCAAAAAATCAGGATTATCCTGATCCAAGCAGAAGGGTGGATTCAGGGTGGATTTTAGGAGCAAAATTTAACAAAACCTTTAATAATTTTATTTATATCTTGCACATGATTTGTTTGACAGGTATTGTGATGAAGTAGATAAAGCAGACATTAGGCTACATATTATGCCCTCCAGTACACACACAGTAAAAAAAAAAAAAAATCAGTTCATATTGTTATTTGTGATATTGGGTTGTATAAATAAATTTGATTGATTGATTGATTGATTGATTGATTGATTGATTGATTGATAACTGATTTCCAAATCTGAATCATTCTGATCCAGATTCAATTTTTTGAACAACTGGACCCTGAATCTGTGGCTCCCAATGGCTTTGAAGCCTGTATAAAATAGTGGACATAGCCATGTTGATATCAGCCATTGGTTTGTGGACTCCCGTTTTGAAGCCTGAGTTTGGGATTTTTCGTCATCTTGATTTTTTTGGGGCCAGATGTAACCATATTTGAATAAGTAGGAGCAAGGCGTGGATCTGACAGATAGCCTGTCACTGAAGTGGCCCTGCCATTAAATGAGCTTCATTTTAAGCCTTAACAAAATGTGAATGTGTGAGTTATATAAAAATTCACCCCCTGTACAGTTGTCATGAATGTTAAATTAGCTACAGAGAGTAAAAACACTTTTTGTTCCAGGCTGTAAACATGTTTATTACTGCTGTAAAGTTGGGCATTGTAACATGGGGGTCTATGGAGATTGACTCGCTTCTGGAGCCAGCCTCAAGTGGCCATTAGAGAAACTGCAGTTTTCGGCACTCCCACAGTGGCTTAATTTTCCAGCCCCAGAGGTTGCCAATTGGTTTTGGAAAATTATTTAGTGGTCTGGCCAACAACTTCACTAGTTGATTCCTTTTCCCTGCTCTCACAGTGTCCTTCTGGGTGCAGCAAGAAGCTGCTTTCAGGAAAAAAGCTAAAAGAAACCCAGTATACACTACCCCCTCTGCACTGCAGCAGTTGTATTGGCTGCTTCTTTTTGTGCAGATTTAAACGTACGATGCTGGTGCAGTAACTCTCGATTGTTTCCCTCTGCCAACAATCAATATTAATCTATATGCTTAAAAAACTCAGTTTACACAAAAACATTAACAGCTGTGTTCATATTTTTTAAATTATCAAAAGTATTGTCGCATGACACTTCATTTCTAGTGAAGCAGAATGTAGCATGTGTTTCCTGTTTCGTTGCCATTTTCAGTCGTCTCTTCCTGAAAAATGAAGCCAACGCAGTAGTGCCAAAAACTGCAGTTCCCTGAATGGCCACTTGAGGCTTGCTCTAAGAGCGAGTCAGTCCCCATGGACACCCATGTTTAAGTGCCCAACTGTACAGTAGAAATAAACATGTTTCCAGCCCGGTACAAAAAACAGTTTTGGTCTCTACAGCAAATCTTTCATGACAACTGTTTACATTTTATTACTGGCACATTCACATGGAGTCAGAGAGAAGGTAGACAGCAAACTGGATTTCATGTTAATGGATGAAAGCATTACAATAAAATTAGGAGACGCTGGTGGAGAAGACTGGCAACAGCATTGACAGCATTGCTGGTCAAAGTTAAATTTCTTTAATTTTTTTGCCCTCTTCAGCAACGACAAAAGAGAAGCCTGATACCTGAAGGCTCTGGCTCCCGTTCTTCTTTTAAACCAGCTTATTGCAGAACCTTTTAGGCCAATTAAATGTTCCTGTATCTGTAGCAGAACTTGATGGTCAAATGTGGTAAATGCAGCACCAAGATCTAAAAAAGAAAAAAGTATAGAGACGAATCATTTGTCTGAAGCAATCACATGATCATTTGTAATTTTTTTACTAATGTGTGCTATGATGCACTTTAAGTCCTGACTGAAAATCCTCAAATAAACTACTGCCATGGAGAAAGTCACACAGCTGGTTTGAGATTACTTTCTCAAGGATCTTTAAAAAATGGAAGATTAGATATGGGTCTATAGTAGGCAATCACAACATACTGTAATGCCATTCTGTCACACTGTTTGTTTTTACTGTGGCGCCCAGAAGGTGCTTTCCGTCTGCCCTCTACTGTCTGCATAATTCCATGTGAACGCAACATAAGGCTGAACGTTACACATAAATAATGGCGGGGCTGCTTTGAGTGACAGGCTGTCTGTGAGGCGTTACCACAGTCTGTGAGTCAGATCCAGCCCTTGCTCCTCTACAGCTCCACACTCTCATTCAAATATGGTCACTTCTAGCTTCAAAAATCCAAGATGGCAATGGTCAAAATGCCAAACTCAAGGCTGATGTCACGTTCGGCTCCAGTGGGTTCACTGTTCAGAGTTTGACATTGCTCAACTGTGACTGAGCAGGTGTCAGTGGGTCAATAGAAACACTAATGTTCTGTGTTGGAAAATGGAGCAGTCATCATTATTTATTTATAACCCATATTAGAATTCAAACACCACATCCTTTATTGGAGCTATGTTGTTCTGTGCTCAGTTTTCTTTAAGGCTTTTCTTGTACTTCTCTGATGTCAAACACAACTGTGTTTTTTAATCTTGAATTTTTCCACAGCTCAAATCATATGTAAGGCTTAGATTTCACTGCACGTTTGTAATACATGCCTCAGGTGGATTGCTCCACCAGCAGAACCTGTTTGGTGGAGAAAGCGATGCATTAAGCCCAGGATCCCAGCAAATATTTTCTTACCTTGCGTCACTCTGGTCATGATTCATCTCTACCCCTGCTATGACTCATTAAAGCCCCTCTCATCGTGCATGTGTGCAGGCTCTGACCTGATGTTCAGCACACTAGTATGCTATTCATGGTCACTGTGGCTGTCTCGTCTGCTTCCATGGAAACTGAGCTTCAGTAATGAGGGATGGAGAATGAACGTGACAAGAAGTAATTCAACAGAACGCACCAGGTTTACTGCAGGACATGCAAGCATCACTCTATCCACGCTGTTCACCTCACACTGTGGGTTTGCTTATACTGACATATTCAGCAGGAGGCCCAGCAGGGGGGCTATGCAGTAGGTAATTAAAACCATTCAGAATGTTGTCGTTAACCCTCTACAGAGCATCAGTGATAGCAGTGAGGCGAGGTGTCTGCACAGAGCCCAAAGGCGTCCACTGTGTTTGAAGCGACTACAACTGTGTTGAAGAATGACTATAAAATAACTTTGAAGCTAGAAAAAATGTATAACATAATTTCTCATTCATCAGTATATCTTTGAATGTATCCCTGCCCATCATCAACATGATAACACAGTGCTTGAGTCTGTTGTGTTTCATCATAGATCTGTGAAAACAGATCCAAACGGCAACCTCTGGGGCTGCAAAATGAAACCAACATTGAGGTGCCTAAAACTGTAGTTCCTTGAATGGCCTCTTGACTCTGGCTCCAGAAGCAATAAATCCCCATAGACCCCCATGTTAAAGTGTCCAACTTAAGCAGAAATAAACATGCTTACAAACAGTTTGGGTCTCTTCAACTAATTTCTCAGTTTATGACAACTGTATAGACATACATTTCAACATAACTCACAAAGATAATTAAGCGCATGGCTGCTCCGAGTGACAAGTGGGTTTCGTCTGTAGACAAGTCACTACCACAGTGACAATGATGGTTAGGTTGGTCGGTTTTCTTAGTAAGTACATTTTATCTTAATGATTTTAAGACACAAGCATTTGAATTAGTCTTATCACAGTCACCCATAGCTGTAAATGCATCATGCTAACTAAGCTAGCATTAGGGTTATCTCCACTCTCTTGTCCAAATATGGTCACCTCTGATTTCAACAAACCAAGACGGCTAAAATACCAAACTTGAGGCTTCAAAATGGGAGTCCACAAACCAGTGGGTGATGTAACAGGGGCTACATCCACTATTTTATACTGTCTGTGGCAGGGTTAGGCAACTTGCAGCTGGAGCCCACTGCGGCTCTCTAGGCCCTCCCGTGGTTCCCTGTAGCTTTGAAAACAAATTGCATAGAAGATTGAAGCAAATAATAATAATAATGACTAGTCCATACCCATTGGTAGCTTTGTCACCTTCTACCTATGCCAGTCCTCAATGCCTATGTGCAGTTTCACATAGATTGACCACGTCAGTGAGTAGAAAAACATGGGACAGACAGAATGACTGACTGACAGAATGACACACTGACAGTTTCCGTGATTATGTACAGCATACCATACCATGACTTAGTCATACCAAACATTAGAAAACACCAACATTGGTCCACAGGGGGAGCCACAGCGATCGGTCGCATTTTAGCCATTTTGAAGCATTTTTCTGTTGTTATAGCGCCACCCAGTTGCCAATTAGAGTTAAATTTCTCCAGTCACCTTGAGGCGTCCTGTTCTACATATCTACCAAGTTTAGTAAAAATCCATATGGCGGTTAGGCCTAGATAAGAAATGAGCTCTCTAGCGCCCCCATTTTGTTTGATGGGGTCAATAATGGAGGGGTCCCCTCAGATTATGTGTGGTCATATGCCTACAAAGTTGCGTGGTGATGGGTGAAACCCTTGAGATGTTATACACCTTTATGTGATGAGCCACGCCCTCCGCAATATTCATTGCCTTATAGAAGCTCAGTTTTAGTAAGTTTTCCAACTTTTGCCAAGAGGGAACTTTAGATATTGGTCCCTAGATTATGTTCACCCAGTTTCATGCAGATCGCTCAAACTTCCTAGGAAGAGATCCATTTGAAGTGTTTTTCAAAAAATTCAAAATGGCGGAAAATCTATATAAGCGGAAGTTATGGGTTCTTGAGGCAAATGTGTTCCTCATGAGGAGAGGCATCTCTGTGCAAAGTTTCATGTCTCTACGACATACGGGGCATGAGATATGCCCATTCAAAGTTTGACATTTCAATTGGTTGCTATAGCGCCCCCCTTTGGCCAATTGATGTAATATTGCTTCATTGACATCCTCCCATGACCCTCTACCACTGTGCCAAATTTCACATGGATTGACCAAGTCAGTGAGGAGAAAAACGTGGAACAGACACACAGACAGAGTTTTCGTCATTATATATTAGATAATATAGGCTATAGCACCTTTCATACAGGAAATACAGCACAAAGTGCTTTGCAATAAGGGCATTGTAAGCACTGAGTGCTTCACAAATGTCCTGAACGTTTCTGAATGTGCTGATGTGCTGCAGAAAGCATGTTACCTCGATTTCAGGTGTTTCTGTGTTGGTCACTGGTTGTGTCTTTATGTTGCCCTTGCAAGCTAAACCACGTTAATTTTCTATTGTTTATTACAGTTGCTAAACACCAGTTATACATTTAAACTTACACTGATTCTGCTTAAGCACTCACAGCTCGGTTCTTCTTTAGCGACTCTCTCTCTCTGACGCACATTTAGAATAGGACAGTAGAATCTCATGTCAAGTTAGTGTATTTTGCCTGTTGGAGACTATCTGCATGTGACTTGTATGGCTCATGAATTTCTTACATGGCTTAGTATGAGAAAGTTGGTGAATGCCAGTATTATCTTTTGTATGTTCCACTTAAAGGCCCAGTGTGTAAGATTTAGGGGGATTTAGTGGCATCTAGCAGTGAGAACTGCAGATTGCAGCAAGCTGAAACTTCTCCCGATTAGAATTCCTTCAGTGCCCATTGTTTCGGAGGTCTCTTTCTCTAGAAAAACAAAAAGCCCAGGTGATTAAAACCAGTAAAAATACTAAACAAACAGTTACACGTTACAAATCAGTGTTTCTCCGGTGCTGTTTGGGATGTTGCAGAGAATCTGCTAGCCTTGTACCTGCTCACCTTTTCTTTTTCTTCGATAACTTATGATCCAGATGTTCAGGAGGTTTTACTGGGAGCCGAATTATTCACAGAGGTATCTTCTTCTCCAGAGCAAACGGACCCAGTGATTTAAACCATAATACATTGGATAAAGCAGTTTCACATATAAAAATTGCTGTTTTTCCAAAGCTCTTGTCACAGTGGGGCTTCTGACTACGGTGGCCGTCATGAAAACACAAATGTCCCTAACTAGAGCCAGTGTTTTGTTTGTTAGCTCTGGGCTACTGTAGAAACATGGCAGTGCAGCATGGCTCCTTAGGTAGACATAAATGGCTCATATTAGATTCTGTTTCTGACAATATACCTCCTGAATCCTACACACTGGACCTTTAGGAATGACTTTGTTGTGACAGTGGTGCTGGCACAAGGCCATTCTTTCTTGTTTAAATGCTTTGATTCCTTCGAGTGTTTAATAAACAGGATACATTGTGTAAGTAAGACAGAAGTCCAACCTAGGTCTGTACTGTCCACACAGATGAAATTGATATTGATTTTCTAATCTGAAAATGGCAATCAAGCCTATTACATTTAATGCAGTTTCCCTCCAGACAGTTCCTTTGAGGCAAAGCTCCTTCCAGCAGAAACAATGCTTAGTCATGCTGAATCATTGTGAGGAAAAAAAAGTACAACTCAAACACATTATATTTTACAGCTTGCAACTCCAATAGCACCTCCAGTTATATTTATCACTTTTATAAACAGTGATAGTTCAGTAGCAGTTTTGTATAAAGCACCCCGTGCATTTTTCAAGTGACACCTGTCCCTTTCTGATCTTTACTGTCGGTGACACTTTGAGTGGAGTGCATGCAGAGACATCAGTGAGAGGAGTCTCAGGAGTGAAGAGACAAACCAACAGAGACGACATGATCACGCTTTGAATAGAGTGAGGGAGGAAAGCACAGCTGAGGCCTTCCTGCAGAACACAATGTACCTGACGCACTGAGTCCTGTTTACCTCCCCTGACATCTGGGCAGCATACTGACACCAACACAGCATGATCCACATTACCTCTGTCAGGACGACATTTAAAGGCCCAGTGTGTAGGATTTAGGGGGTTATATTGGCATGACTGTGTAACTGTTTAGTAGTGTATATTCACCTGAAACTAAGAATCATTCCTCTTCATGGATGTATAAAGAGAACTGGACACATCATTGAAGGTGGGACCCCATTCATTCCTATGAAAGTTGTTCAGTAGTGCATGAAGCAAAAAGGCTTTCCTTCTGTGGTATGGAATTATCCAGATGATTGGTGCTTCTTCCACATCACTGGGCCCGTAGAGAAAGAGCACTACAGACTTTCAGTTACTTCAGGTTTAGCCCTCTGCCAAACTGAATGGGGATAAAATGATTTAATCTTTGGCCTCTTCTAGACTTTCCAAATGTTATTGGACCGAAAGGATTAAATCCTGATTTAAGTCATTTCATGTGATGCTCAAAAAATGTATTCATTGATTTACAGATGTCTCCAAATGCAGATCTGTGGCAAAAGTCTTTTTGGGCCAGATGGAATTGTAATTCCACTGTCTGGCCACTACAAACATTGGCTTCTAAGTCTGGAGCACTTCCTGAGGGCCTGCGGCCAGTGAGGTACAACTCATGTGCGGAGAAATCTGGGTTTCATTTGTTGAGAGGCTCAAAACCTGGCTCACTATCATAGAACATGGGGGATGACTGAAATTTCAGTTAGGCTTCTGCAGTTGGCCTTGGGTAGCAATATTTTTGAACGAAACATTAAGATATAGGTGAGAAATACACTTCTGTAATTACTGAAAAGGGGTGGCTTGGTGACAAAACAAAAACTTCATACAAATGTCCAACAGGATAAATTAATTAAGTGATGACATTTTACATCCAAAAAGTCAAAGGTCAACTTCAATGTGACATCATAACGTGCTGCATAAAACGCTTCTCTGGCCATTATTCAACGTCATATCTCAGGAACGGAAGGAGAAATATTTGGTCAGAAACTGAATTGGTGTCACTAATCTTGGGTGTCCATCTTGGAACCGTGCTGATTGCACAGATCTTCTGTGTTGTCGGGGGATCAATGGGTGTGAAGCCTCCATGCTTTCACAGACGTGGATGTAAACTGTAGGAGAAACCTGACTGGTGCATGGACACATGCAACCACGGGGCAGTAATACGCTTGTTGTTGTGGGGACATTTCAGTCACATATGAAGGTAATCACTGGGTCTACACATCTTCAGAAGATAGGAGTACATGAAGACTTTTCTGCTGATTCTTGCAGCCAACATGCTTTGTGCAGTGTTAACAGGTCCGCAATAGTGAGGAAATCAGATCAAGGTTGATCCAGCAGGTACTCTGTGGGCGGGGATGATCATGAAGCTGGAGATGATTCCATAGCACACAAACCCCATAGGACATCATATCCAGCAGCAAATCTGACCAGCTGATGCTTACATTTTTCTGATAAATGGAGCAGGAGGAAACGAGAGATGATGTTCTTTTCTTACACTTCAGGGGTTTCTAGAAACACCCACGACACATATTTATGTTGTAAAGCCATGAAAAAGTGCATTTTGCACAACATGTCACCTTTAATACTCAACAAACAGTACTTAAGCTCCAAAAACTGGGTTGGTTTATGCTCAGTAATACAGTAGGGCACATAGTCAAATCACATCCAAGTAAGTAAATAGACAATGTTTTTGGGCAGGGTGTCATCCCCCATTAGCCTGGGAACCAGATAAATCTGCTAGCTCATGTTTTATTTGCTCTGGCAGATGTGTCTGGTCCCCCCCTGTTCGGACAGATTTTCACCTGATCTGACCCAAGTCAACCCAATCACAACCGTTTAGCTAATATGGAGTGTGTTTAATACGATGACTGACAACTTGAGCCTTCGCACTAATGCATATACGTGATGATGTCACTTTTTGGCTTGTACACCCTGGCTGCCAGGACAGCATGGCAGGCATAAACCTAGCTTAGGAAAGAGAAGCCCCTTTGAGACATTTTTGAAAGCAACCAAGATGACTGCAGCTGATGTGGAACTTTCTGTCAAAGTACCACATTCTGATGACAAAAACGGCAAAAACAGCTCCTCTCTGCACACTGTAGTCTGTTTACATTTGTCTGTCGCTCAGCACTACATCACGTTTCGTTGTTCTGACTGATTGTAGGTCTATGCCATTGCGTCCAGATGCATTTAGATCTATGGATATTGATAATGCCCCTGGGAAATCAGAAATGAACCAACAGCCTCCAGACTAACTCGCATTTGCAAATTAGTCTGGTGATGCCGGGCTAATCTCCCATACTATTATACTCATATCCTTATTTGTTATGTATACAGTGTTAGGCAGTAACACATTACAGTAATAATATTACTTTTTCCAGTAACAAGTAGTGTAACTAATTGCTAATAAAATTTCAGTAATATTACAGTTACCCCCAAACCAAGAAACTCATTACAACGTCACTTTTGTTATCACACCACTGCTGACTTGAAATATTACATCACATCACCAGATACATTTTTGAAATTGTCGTGCTGTGCAGGCACACCACAAAGCAGCAAGCTAGTTTGGAAGATGAAAGCGCTTACCTTAGTGCCTGGAAAAATTCGCATTACTTTGATTTTGTCACAAGGAAAGAACACTTGCTGCAGGTAGAGGCATACTAAAACTCTTTCTTGGCTGAGCTGGGTAGATGAATCCATATTTTGCACCCAGTATGCCGCGCACTGTGTCTCACGCCTGTGAATGATGCCCGCTTGTTGGAGACCGAGAGGGTGTAGTCAGGAAGAATGTGAAATCTTCACACTTGTCATAGCGATGACATTTTGTTATCATGCTCTCGGATGCTTGTCCAGCTCTCTGCGCAGCTGAGGCAGTCTGTGTGCCCGATCCAAAACAGGAGTTTTCTCCAAACTAAGTGCTTTTTTTAGTAATTCACCAATAAAGTTTTTGTGTCTGCACCCTCTTTCCCCTCCAGTGTGCCTATGATCCACACTTTGTTTCTTTGGGAATGTCCTTTTAGGGATTCACATTTTTCCTCAAGGGTTTTCACCAAGGAGATCAGTCATTAGATCAGACATATGTTTTGCCAGGGTATTACCAGAGTGTCTGTAGTAGCCTGTATCCAGTTTATAGCAGCATTGGTTTGGCATGTTGGGAAGTAAATTCCGCCCTGAGTGAAGTTGTTACCTCCATAATCCGAGCATCTACGGTGGCACATATATCTTGCTTGAGAGCGCTGATATCCACCTTCAAAGACGCAGTGGCATCAAGAAACATTTTGTTATTTTCTGTTGTGGAAGTGGAGCAAGGTGATGTGGCGTCTTGCTCCTATTCTTTAGTTACGGCTCTCGTAGTGGGCATTTTAGCACAGTTTCTCTTCCTTCCTTGTCAGAACAATGTCAGCAACTATTACCTGTTGACTTGGGATGAGTAAGTATTGAATTGTATAGACATATATAATAGATTATTTAAATAAATATAAGCAAATGGGCAGGAGCTCTTGGGAAATGCGACCTACTCGTTCACCGTTCCATAGAGCCCCCGTTACTTTAGTACTGTACTGTTTATTTTGTTTTGTTGACCTGCGGTTAACCACCTTATATACGGATTACTATTGATCTGTACATTCTCTGACCTGTGTTCTGTCCTGCTGTGCCAACTCATTTTTCCCTCTCATGGATTAAGGTAGTCTTATCTTATTGTATATATTCACAGCATAAGGCATGCCTGGACTGCATTTAGAAAGTCATTGCACACCAGTTAAACTATCAGCCTGTCTGATGAAACTGGACAGAGTGGGAGGTAGAAAGTGCAGATTTAAAGTCATTAAAAATGTTCACTTCCTTTGGAGAATTCCTGCAAATATCATTGTCTTTAAAATCAACAGAGGGTTTTGTTAACTGTGCATCTCCCTGAAGACACATCAACCCCCATCCCTCCAGTGATTCACTGAAAGTGCCTCAGCCTCCATTACATCAGGAATGAGGGGGCAGCGCTGCACATTGTGTTCTTTAAATTATGAACCCATATGCCTTGTTGCATTAATAAGTCATGCACCAGCTGCCTGTGAAACTGTGGGAGTGGGGATTGATATGCCATTTGTGCAGCTGCAGGACAGTGTATTAATTGATCAGTGTAGCCATATATCGGCCGTTCTTTCAGCTAAAACAGAAATCTAAGAGCATCTCTACAGCCACTGTATTCTAATGAGAATGATGTGGGATAATGAAGCCGTGTCCTCATTAATGTGTACATGCACAAACAGCCATGCAGACATTTAAAACCGCATTTTTTGTTGAGGGTGGGCTTACAAATAATTAACTTCTGCTCCACCTGACTGGAAAGACAGCATTGATTACAGTGTCACAGCCTGAGGGGTCAATAGGAAGCAGAGCTTACGGACCTCAATCTCAGTCCACTGAGCAGTGTAAACACAGCTGTGAGCAGCTGTTAACATTCAGCTATTTCTTGGTAAGCAATTCATGTTGTGGACAGCCACACTTCAAACCGACAGAACTTCATTCAAATTGAAACGCAATTTTAATTTCTAAATGAGTTCCAGTTTCTAAAGATACAAGTAATGTCAGACTCAATGTTTACAAAAATAACAAGAGACAATCTTGTGATGGGCTCACTCCAGCTGCAATACAGTGATCTGCGACTCAAACTAGGGGCAATGGCCCCTTCACTTCCTCCTACCCCCTTACTTCTGTCCCTCTTGCTTGGACCAATCCCATATTGAAGCCTTGCCTTTACTTTGACCTCAACAACACGCCTGTAAAGTTCTGTGACTCCATCATGCACAGCTGTGACTACCACATTGACTAAATCTGTCCAAACGCAGAAGGACAGACATATAAACACCAGGCAAAATATCCTGAACAGCTTCTGTAGTAGTTCCTGCTACAAGGGTTGGGCCTATGTGATAAATTTTCTTACACTGAAATGCACCCTTATACCAAACTTTGCTAGGTGTTGCACTTGATTTAGCAGCTGCTTCTGAGTGGAACATAATGACACCATGTCCTAACAGCAAACGAGCACTCGACTCCCACGTGGCATCCTGTAACACTGGATGTCTCTGTCAACACTGAAATTGTTAAATATGCACTTCTGTTACCTCGTGAAAACAAACCACGTAGACAGAGGCGTAAGGTAATTACAATGGTTTCCAGTGCATGTTATCATAACGGGCCCTAAGGCACGCTAGTTACTTGTTAGTCTCGCCACCAGACAATCAGAGATCTCCACCTTCTGATAGTCTGGGGACACTCCTTTCTAAAGTGTGTTTAACACACCGGCGAAAACGACTGGCAACAAAGCAACGCCTCTTGCATTTTTGAAAAGGACACGCCTTCTCGGAAATGTGCGCTCCTCCTTTTCTCGTCC
>NC_065519.1:41546890-41559219 GCF_006386435.1 Epinephelus moara
AAACGGTGATACAGTGATGTGAAAAATGTGATATATAGGCTATATATATTTAGCTAAAAGCTCTGCTGGTTTTCTACCCGGAAGTATTTGTAAACAACAAGGCGATTCCCTCTAACGTTATAGTCCGGCCGGACGGATGAGTCATGGCCTTGTAAAAGATTATGTTTGTTTCTTTTAGTTGGCGAGAATGTGTCGCCGCAAATGTGACAAACATCCATTAACTTTGACGGCGTTTTCTGCGAGCACGGCTGATCCATTTTGTACCGCTGCACGTGTTTCTAGTCGGACTATGTTTACGAGCACAAGAGTTCAGCGAGCCACCGAAGGACCGCCCTGCAGATTTACTATTGATTCTGCAACGTAGGGAGTTTTTTAAACTCTGAAATTGTATCCGCCCATCTAAACACAAAATCAGGGAGAAAGTCATCAGTCTTTAGTTAAGCAAAGCGTCTAAAGACTGACTTGTGAGTCTAGTTACTTGTTAAACACCTTAACTAGTTACCATGAAATCTTAATGTCACATGATCAAATAGAGACATAACATTGGATAGCACCAATTACCCAGAAATCATCATCGCATGTTACCATTACTCATGAGGTGCCAACAGTCAGAATATTCTCATGGCTGGTAAGAAAAAGAAAGACATCTAGAATAATTCCATCTGAGAGAAAGTAGCATTTTTTCAGTGGGGTACTGGTGCTGTATGGGTGATGTCATAATGCTAGCTGGATTTTGTCAGCCATTGTATGTGGCCTCTTTCCACCACTCATTTCCTTATACTCTATTCCATCCAGAGTGCAGGTCTGAATGCTACAGAGCTTTTGGTAGAAGATGGAATAGATGGGACATTTCTCCTTCATGCTTTAAAATAGGAAAGGGCATCTGAGAGAGCACTTCCTCTGACATATATGTGTCATACATTGTTTATGAGGCATTTCACTAAAAGAAAGGCTTGCTATACTTTTCTTGTGGGCAGCACGTGGATCAGGACTAGGGGAGGGAGATTTCTGCTGAAATCTTCAGATGGCTGCTAAGATTAGCTTTATTATTTATTAAAGCTGATAGATTCTAAATGTCTTCATGAAAATGCTCCGAATCTATCTTTATCTTTGTGTGTGTGTGTGTGTGTGTGTGTGTGTGTTTGAGTTCTTATACTGCTCGCCTTGTGAGAAACAGATTGAGTTCTTAACCTTGTTTGCAAAGAAAAATCATTTTAGATCCTTATTGTACGGTGGCCCTGAGGTGCAAGGTGACAAACAAACATCGGAGAAAACTATTCAGTAAATCAGATAACACAATAACACATCATCACAGAATACACATCAACACTTCAGAAAAATAAAAAAAAATCAAATTCAAATCAAATTCAGGAAACACAACACAAGAAAACCCATTAACAAAATAAATAAATAAATAAGCTAACTGTATTAACTTCAACAGTATTTTACAGTTTCTGTAACTCATTTTCACAACCCAGTGGTAGGTTTAAGTGTCGTTCTCTCCAAAGATGCTGCCATTACAGTGGAATAAAACTGAACATTGAAAACAGAGATGTTTGGGGTGATCATAGTTGGTAATATCCCTTCAGCAGTCTCACAAATGGAATTTTCCGATGTAAGTGTAGAAGTTTATCAGTCTCAAATCCCTAGTCTGACAGCTTGAAAAGTCTTTTTGTCCAGCCTCCACAGGCTGGATGCGATAGTTGTCGAGTAATGGCTGTAAACCCAGCCAGCAACACCTGCTAGTTTATGATTACAAATCAACAAACTTGTGATTAATGATTTCTTGTACTGTAATCAAATAAACTACAAATTGTAAAATTGTAATAAGTGAAGGTCGATGAGGAAACATATCCAGAAGGCACTCAGCCAAAACAAAAAAAACAACAACAACTAAAACTGTCTTTTTAAACTAAAAATCATCAGATTTACTGGTGAAGTATTAAAATGAGCCCTCAAACACTATGTGTAATATCTGTGTAGTTAGTCTCACACATTATTACATCCATAAATATCAACAAACTGCTGTTGCCTAATTCCAAACGTTCATATTTCTCCACATATTATCCAACATTTCTCTATTCTGCATATGCATAAACCGGCTGAACGAGACCTCAGAATGGAGGAGAACGGACCTCTTGATTACCACCTCACTTGAGCCAGTAGAAGCTTTCAGTGCTGTTGCTGAGCCTGAGGTGAAAGAATTTACATCACTTGGATTTATTGTAGTTTCAAGCCAGTTAAAGTGCCAGCGATTGGCCAAACGTTCCCGAGGCTTATGGGTCTTGGCGTCAAAGACACTCCAGGGAGCCACAGTAGAACTGAGCTCCTTACAGGCCCTACAGATGGTTATAAATGTACAGAAATGATAAACAAATGGCTCCTATGTTGTTTTAAGGGGAGAAAAAGAGTCTCACCAATTTAGGGGTGTTTTTTTTTTATAGAAAGTCTGCTCCTAATTAGACATTTCTGTCTGTGTTGATTAGTAGTTCAGTCATATTAACACAGTCAGTACATTGTTTTACACTCTTTCTTTGAAAAGCACCTAGACAGCACCTTAGACAAACATGTAAAATGTTAATTTTCTGTGATATTGTTACCTACTTTGAATTTAGATTGGGTGAGGCTTCATGCTATGGTCCTATTGTGTTTATGAATATTCAGGCAAAGATAAAAACAAAACAAAGTAAAAACAACTTTTTATTTCAGTGTGTTAAAACATATACTACTCAGTCACTTACAGTGATTCTGACTGTGAAAAAACTCCTGAGTGTTACCTTTCAAATGAGACCATGCATGTACAGGTACTAAAAATGGAACAAGAACAGCTCTCTGTTTACTTTAGGTATGCCTTGGATAGGCGTTTTAGGTAAAATAATGTGAATTCAAAGGACCTTGAAAAACAATCCTAATTTCATGATTTCCGGATCCACAGACCCTCACAGACATGCAGACGTAGAAACTGTGACTGGTGACTTTGGCTAATCTGCTGCAGTTTGGTATCCAGTGAGCTACTGTAGAAACGCTGATGTAGGCTCTGATAAGTGACACGTCAGTTAGGTCTGAGCAGCAGTAAGGAGCAGCAGATGATAGGCTGCTCAAAGTAGCAGTTGGATAGTTTTGGAAATCTGCTTGGTTGAAATTGTCACGCTGACAGACAGTCTTTAAAAAAAAAACTCTTCCAGAGTCTCCACTGTGATTTCACACACAGTTGGTCATGATGGTGTTAAATATACAACACCTCATTAATATGATAATTTTTATTGGCTTTTACCTGGCACACAGCTGACAATGACACAAGTGACTGGGCTGAGGAAATCATCCTACTGTGCTGTTACTGCTCCCTTTATGATTATAGCTGCAGTGTATTTTGGTCTGTTGGGGAAAACTTATTACTTGCCTGTTGTAGAGTGAATCTGTTCCTCTGAGGCCCTGTTTACACCTGGTTTTAACATGTGTCTTGGATTATTCGATCACAAGTGGACACCTCTGTCTGTTCGCATGCTTCTCGAGTGACTACTTGTGATTGGAGCTCACTTGCCCGCTGTATATGCAGCTAAACAGGTACATCAGTTCCATTTGCAACAAATTTTGTTGTTAATGCACTTCCCATGCCTGATATGCCATAAATTAAAGGAAGAAGAAGACATGGCTGCATGGACATATTCTGGATGCAAATGCAACCTTCACTGGCTTCAGATGGTATGGGCAGACAGAGACCTCAGGAGGAGTGGTAAGAAGAAGGGAGGCATGAAAGTTGGTGCAATAATGAGGCTGTGTACATCCACCCACACAGAGGGCTTCACCTGAGTAAGCATTCCTGTACTATGGCCTAGGACTCATCAGCGTACGCACTGCTGAGAGAATGTGGCCATGTGTGGCTCAGAACAACTCCGAATGTTGTCTGAGTGATCAGGTCTCAAGATGCATCGGGGATGCATTAGGTCTATTCACACCTGTACTTAGAACTGTCCACTTGTGATCCGATCGTCTAAGACACCCTACAAAGTGACCTCAGGTATTGAAAAAATTGTGCTAAATTAATCTGTTATGGCAAATGGCCCAGGGAGAGGGTTAAGATTCAGCAAATGCCAGTGGCATGAGTGGTCTCACTCTGTCCGGTGGATTTTTTTTTCTTTTATAACTAGGCTTGTCATTGTTGGATAGGCTATTTAGGGGATGGCTACATCCATACCTCAACTTAGCTTTCTGTATAGATTCTTGGGTCTGCTCCCCCCTCTCCCTATGGGGTGTGATTAACTGCAAGAAACAACACATCACCAAAGAAGCTGAAGACAACCCTTTACAATTTTGTTAAGTCTGGAGAAATATTGTTCAGTTTCATGGAAGAAAGAATTCAGTCTCTTTATTGATGCCGGTCTGTGGGAATGACTGTTCGTCACAGGGGATAGATTCCTCCCCAGTTACCCTTCCCCAGCTTTTCTGAGGAGTTTTTCCTGATCTGAGTCAAGGGTCTAAGAAGAAGGTGTCGTATGCTGTACAGATGGTAAAGCCCAGTGAGGCAAATTTGTGATATATGATATTGGGCAATATAAATACAGGTGACTTGACTTCTAAGGAGTGTCAAGCTCAAACTGGAGAAGGAGTCACAAAGCAGACTCATGGACACAGGTAAAAGTTCAGCGTCTTTTATCAGGCTCAGGTCAGCACATGGGTGATCAGCGACACAGGCAAAAGTATCCAAATTAACAGGCAAAAAGGGTCAAAAACACACTCACCAGAAACACAAGGAAAAACGCTGGAACTCTCAATCGAAGGTTAAAACAATCTGGCAACAAAGGAGGGGAAGACAGAAACAAGGGAGACAATGAGACATAGGTGAAACACATTAGGACGGGACAAGTAATCACAAAGGAGGAAAACTTGAAAGGTCATAGGGTCTGAAACGAGATGAACAATGGTTACCAAAATAAAACAGGAAACACAGGGATGACAAATAAACATGAACTCAAGGAGCTTGACGGGTCATGACAAGGAGTGCATTTTTGCTATTTGCAAATTTGTCATTTTGTTAATGTGAATACTCTCCCTCCCTTCCTCAGAGCATCCACAATTACATCAGGAAAATGTGGACTAAGTCCAATAAAATTCACCTCTGTGTAAAGCATGAGAAAGCACCTCTGGGTGACAGTGTTCTTTCTTTGAACTAAATGTTGTATAAAACACCCAAATCAGCCCAGTAGTGTTGACTCAGTATGGCAGATGGTGAATACATTTTGTTGGCTCTGCAAAAGCAGTCAGAGTTATTTTGCTGTGTTGCAGGATCACTTTGCCCTCAAAAAGATGGCCGTTATTATTCTGTAGTTTGCTGATGGCGCCAGATACAATGAAGCTTTCTATTTAACAACATATTCCAACTGGACAGTCGCTGGTGGAGTCACTCCACCATGCAGGACCTAATAACAGAGTGATGTTTTAGCTGTGCTAAAAGTAGCAAATATATACCTGCTTCTAAATCATGGCCCACATTTGTCGAGCATCCCAGAGTAGGAACTCTCTCTTCCCTGGCCAAAAAAGTCTTGGTGACACATTTTTTTTTTGCCTTACTTTTGGACAAGGAGTAAAAACAATTGATCAACTTCCCTAATGTTGGAAATCACTAATTTCTCTGCCGATATTTAGGAAAGTAGCAGAGGTGTCCTAAGCGTTTAAGAGTTACTAGGAGATGCATTCAGGTGGAGATGAACTCTAAGAGGAGAAATGTTTTTGCATGACAGACACAATATCGTCATCAGCATAATGCACACAAGTTCCCCAGTGATGTGTCACCTGACCCACTGGAACATCTGCAAAACTAAAGAGATGATAGTGGACTTTGAGAAGAAGCAGCAAAGGAACTACACCCCCCATTGTATCAAAAGGTCCTTGGTGGAGGGGGTGGACAGCTTCAAGTACCTTCGTATCCACATAACTGAGGGCCTGACCTGGGTGCTGCAGACTGGCTCAGCAGTAAGAAAGACAAAGCAGAGACTGTGTCACCTCAGAAGCCTGAGGAAAGTCAGGGTTTCTCCTCAAGTACTGAGGAATTTCAGCTCTTGCATCATCAAGAGCATCCTGATGGGGAACATCACTGCTTGATACAGACGAAACAGGACTGCAATGCCCTGCAAACAGTGGTTGGTTACACTAACCATAGTATCGGCACTGCTCTACCCTGCCTAAAGGATATTTACATCAGAGTCATTAAAGATCTCAACCACCCACACCTCCTACAAAGGAGATAATATCTTCTAGAGATAAACTTTAACAACACATTCTCATGCCAACCTAGTTACATATCGATGTTTGGTCATGGACTTTCCTCGTCCACATTTGACGTGCCAGGACAGGAAATGTACAGTTTGCATACAGTCTCTTTCAAATTAAATGCACTATGTTGTTACAACCACCACAAACTGACCTTTTTATCTTTCAGCAACACATGCACATGGTTAGGTTTTGGCAACATAAGCACTTTTTTGGGTTTAGGAAAAAAGAACAGGGTTTGGCTTTACAACCTTACAGGGAGCAGACACCAGCCTCTCAGGTGAAAGTTGGTTGTTGTTGGACCCATCCACCACCCCTCCCACCGCTCCTACTCAGAATTCCACCACCTTAACTTTCATTGTTGTCCGGCCATGTTTCCCCCTGAATCAATCAGTCAATCAGTATCTCATTTTCTTTTCACTTACATGTGTAAACAGAACCCACTGAAGTAAAAGGACGTTTTATTTTCTGTTGGTGTTTATTACCGGAAGCCACTGACCAAGAGCCACGTTCTGACTACTTCGGAGTGAGACCAGGTTGACTTTTAGGCTTAAGGCTGTTTTGAGAGTAAGAAAGCCATGCAGAATGAGGCGCTTAGTGCACAATACTAACGGCATGAAAGTTCAGCCTAACAGACATAAACAGAAAATTTCACCTTCTCAGGTAACTACAAATGTCCGCTGTAAAACATATTGGAACCGTGGAGTGATGCCGCTACGTCTGGGTTTCTACAAGCACACATATGCAGTCTACTCAGTAAGCACGTGAGCAATAAGAGTGAGAGATTGATTCATGTTTTGTACAGATGCTACCAATACAATGACAGCACCACCCTTCAACTCTGATTAGCCTACCACACACATTTCAAATACCAGCCCACAGGCTGAGGTTTGCTTTGATGTTGTTGCAGCAAAGTGCTGCTGTCCATAGTAGGCGAGAGAGAGGGAGAGAAAGACAGAGAAAGAGAGCTGCAAGCTCCATATTTGGTGGCTAAAAAGCTGCTGGTAACACAGTGACGGGTCACTTAAATACAACTGGTTTTGTGGTCTCGCCTGCGTTGAACAGTGGCGCTATCCAATGGTACTAAGCAGCAGCTCAGCAACTGGCCTGTTTTTGTGTCTGTGCAAACAAAAAACAAAAAAATCCATCAATCAACACATCAATCAGTCATGTTTTCTCTTAATTGCTCACTTGCTCACGAAGTAACATTTGTTTACAAGTGGGAACCTGGACATAGTGGGCGGGCAGATCTTTGGCATATGAAATAGAATTCTGCAGGTGCCACTGCACACTTCCATATGTTTCAGAGTGGACATTTGTTGTTAGTTAACTGAGAAGTTAAAACCTGTTGTTTATGCTGCATCTGACCGAACTTTTAATGTATCGTTCTCTAAGTGCTTCTTCATTCTGAGTGCCCCAGGAATGAGCCCTTATACCCAGAAATGAGTCATTTTACCACCCCCCCAGTTACGTTGTTTTTTGGTTAGATGCCTGAAATAAGGTCTGTGGTTAACACAAGCTTAAGAGACTTTCACGTTTTGTTCTATAGTATAAAATATGTCAATAAATACCCCACTCATAAACTTTGAAGCTTCTGTGTGTCTTAAAAAAGGCGGTTGCTAACAAGTGGCTAAATGAGACTACAGGAGATGATACATAGGAGATAATAATAATATCTCCTATGTAGGAGATAAACTTTGTTTTGGCCAGCACTGCTTGCAAGAATTTTTTTTTTCACCTTGCTTAAGATACTTTGCTACGGAAAACAGTTTGTTGTGTGGCTGTGTAGTAAGTCTGATGCCAGAGCATTTTGTAGAGAACGAAAATGCAACTGAATGCAAATCCAATTCAATCAGGAGACACTCGTTTATAAACCTCAAACTCCCCAGATCCCATCTCACGCTAATGAGCCCTTTGTCACATAGCAACACATTCCCACCAGCCATCATCATCTGCTTTCCAAACAGTGCTGATGCTGCGCTGCTGGTAGCACTGCGGGCTGGAGAGGGAAATAGCAGTGACTGGATGATTCACTCAAAGAGGGAGTTTGCTGTAGATTTTAAATTGAATGTGGGGAAAGAGGTGAGGTGTAGCTCAGCGTAAGTGAGAGTGGTGACTGGAAGAGTAGAGGAATAACTGTGAAGTAGACCTTTGTTAAGCTCCATTTATTTTGTAATCATACAAGTCATTACCTAATGCCATCATACTAATAGCTTCAATTAGTATCTCATTTTTTTTCACTTACATGAGAAAACAGAACCCACTGTCTGTAAGAGCACCAGACAAGCTGTACATCAGATTGCATTGACAATTATTTTTACAAGAAATACTGCAGTCAATACACAGGTAAATATTATCGTAATGATAACACAAACAGATTGTGGAGAGATAGCAAACTATAAATGGAAAAAAATGTCTCAAACAATGAGTGACTCTAGTCTCTAAATAGCATGACTTTTTGCCACTGCAACAGCTCAGGGATGAATAGTTGTGTGCACAAAATGCCTACTTTGACATAGATCATGGTTCATGTTCCAGCTCATACCAATAATAATGACACTAGAAAAGCACACACAGCAGAGTGCAGATCTACACCAGGTGTCCGCGTTCCAGCTACGATGCAGCCGCCAGACCTGATTGCAGTTGCAACGATTCACGGCGTAGCTGCGCCTGGCAAAATTGTCCCTCCCGACTCCCTTACTGTCAAGATGGTGGCAAAGATATCAATGGCGGTTTTTTAAATCTTGTATCATGTCTAACCAAAGTGCATCGTAACATATCAGATATGGAGTTTATCTGCAGATGCTTAGGTTCAAAATAGGACCAAATGTTTTGATGGTTGGTTTCTTTTTCCTCGTCCTTATGTTCAACACATCTGGATGATGTTAGTATATGCTGGAAATGTTTCCATTCACATACCCTACAACAGTCGGCACACAGTCCTGTTCTTATGCAGAACTCTCTCCAGTGCTGCTGTAGCTGACTGGCACACTGGGAACCTGCAGGTGGGTCTTCCAGCTCCCCTGTATTGATCTGAGCTCATTGTAGTTACATCCCATTCTGTTTGTTGTGCTAGCCTCAACATTTGTTTATTGTGTATCATAGGCCCACAAATATTTATCCATATCTCATAATTATTAGACTTTGATCCTCTGCCTGATGTTCCCTGTGTCCAAGGCTCCACCATGGCACAGAGCACAGGCACACCTCAGGGCAGTGTGCTGAGTCCCCTCCTCTATTCATTATACACCTCTGACTGTACACCAGCATTTCCCTCAAACTCATAAAGTTATAAAGTTTGCCGATGACTGTGGTCGGACTTATAACAGGTGGAGATGAGTCTGCCTACAGACAGGAAGTGCTGAATCTGTCTGACTGGTGCTCTGCCAATAACTTAATCCTAAACACCACAAAAACAAAACTACTCATAATGGACTTCAGAAAACACAACACAAACCTCCAGCCTGTGTGGAGAGAGTACATTCATTCAAATTTCTTGGCATCCATATGATGGCCTGTCTCTCATGGTCAACTAGGACCATGGCAGTTGCCAAAATGGCACAGCAGCGCCTACACTTCCTGAGGATACTCAGGAAAAACAACTTGAATGAAAAGTTGCTGGTGTCCTTTTACAGATCCACAATCGAGAGCATCCTCTCATGCTGTATTTCTGTGTGGTTTTGCTGGGTGTTCGGTTGCAGACAAAAAGGCTCTTCAGAGAATCATCAAGACAGCAGAAAAAGTCATCATAAAGGACACTACACATCCCGGCCACCACCTGTTCATCCTGTTACTCTCTGGTAGGCGTTATAGGTCCATCAAATCCAGAACCACTATATTCACAAATAGCTTCTTCCCAAATGCAATAGTTTCACTTAACAAACATAGTTTAACAAATTCAATCCACTCGCTGCCACCTCTTGCACGTCAACACCTGCACTTTATTTCAGTATTGCTTTTCTATGGTTATTGTGATATTTATGTTTCCTTTTTTTATGTTGTATTCATTGTATTTATTGTAAGCACTATGGTGGAGTAGCACTCCTAATTTTGTTGTATTGTCAAGTGCAATGACAATAAAGGAATTCAATTCAACTCACATCAGTTTTTTTTAAAAAGGTCTAGGCTATTTAATTGTTCTGTATCATCCCACTATTATGAATAGAAGAAGTGGATTTTGATACAAAGTGCTAACCACAGTATGTGAATGCATGAATGGGTCAGACCTGTGCAGCACTGGATTTGAAATGAACTGTATTAAACTGGAGCTTCTGTGCTTTGATTAGCTGCTGTGAAACAACATGAACCTCATCCATTTAAAAAGAACATTAGTTCCTCTGAGGTCACTTTGGAGTGAGAGAAAAGTAGTGTAAAAAGTAACTTATTACTCTACACGGAGTAATGTTGTAAAGTTAATTATTACTTTCAAATGAAGGTAACTAGTAATGTGTAATATATTTTATAATATATGTAATATATTTTGAGAGATTGTACATGAACATTGTAAATGAGCACACAAAATATTAGGCTGATTGGTCCAGTAGTATGTGAGATTAGCTGCCGACAGACAGATACACACACACACACACACACACAACCAAACGCACAATCCCCTTCTTATGCCAGGTGGAGATAATGACATTAATCCTTAAACTGAATTCTCAGCAAGAAATCAAAAACAGTTGTTGACCTGTTGTGGTCTCTGTTGAAACCTGGTTCATTAAGGGGTTTAGGAGTCACAGTTCAGTGCAAATTAGGTACAATGGGAAAATGACAAATGCATTAATACCCAATTCTTTTTATTTATTTGAATTATTTCAACAAGCAGTAGTGCAAGTGTCAAAGACAGACACAATCCTCCTGCTGGGGACTGAGGTAACATGTTGCCCCTCTGGCAACTATTTTCATGATTGAAAGTAAGGAACATTTCAAACACTTCTGTATTACACTGTGCGAACTCTGAACATACACTTTCCCAAAAGAGAATGAGTCACAATAGACTATAAAGCTGAAAAACATCTCTTATGCTATTAAACTGAAAATACAAAATACAGTTTGCTTTTTCCTTGCGAGGCATCAAACGTTACAGACTTGTCAAAAAAAACGCATTATGTGCATCAAACTATATACTGTGTATTCTGGGTGCAGCTGCATGCACTTAGCCATAATTTCGGTGACAGCTGCACAGAAACATGGACTGTTACAGCTCTAGTTAACAGTGTAATTTAACTGTGGAATGCTTGTTGCTGTTTAACAGCTAAACTTCCTCTACGGGTATCAACAATAATATCTGATTTTCCAGAATTTCAACAACTTAACTTGAATAAATAATTTTTACAATGACAACAGCAAAATCCAAGAACCCTTCATATTTTTAATCAGTTTGTTCAGGGGGGTCTTTGCTGCAGGGCTAAAGGAGGCTGACTCATTTGTTTATGCCTCGGGCCTGCTATGATGAAGACTACAAACCTGTATGGATGATTTTCTTAAAACATTTAAATTAATTTGAAGCGCTTATCTCCTGTCCAGAGTCTTACGTGAAGACATAAACCCTCAGGAAATAAAGCACCATCCACTTGACTAAAGAGAATAAGCCTGAATAACAAATGAACAGGTGGAATCAAATTTGTATGATAATTAAGTTTACAGTTAATTAGTAATTACACAATAGTAAGTTAGTGGCAAAGCAGCAGCACGGGGAGTTCAAGTCGTCACTGCGTAAGGAAGCTGAAGCTCAGATGAAAAAGGACTAAAACAAAGTGTCAGTGACAGGCAGCCTCTTCCCTTTCATATCCATGGTGGAGACGTAGATGAGCGGCTGGCCTTTTATCTATTATTCACATGGATTATGGCTTTTCCACTGATTTCACTCTGTAAATGAAGACAGTGAGTGAGTGTGCCTTTGAATTTCTTATTCTGTGTTCATTTAAGCATGAACTGTCAGCAACCTCAATTATTAACACTCAAACAAATCTGGAGCCACAGTGTGTTTGCAAACTTTGGAAAATACTGTATTTTATCACAGATAATATTACACACACACACACACACACACACACACA
>NC_065519.1:41559265-41561530 GCF_006386435.1 Epinephelus moara
TTTGGAAAATCTATTTTTTAACACAGATAATAATACACACACACACACACACACACACACACACACACACAGCCCTAACTCAGGCTACCTTCAGGGACCCTTTCAGACTGAAGACAAGTTAACTGGGGACAGCTTGTGCTTTTGGGGACAAAAGACATGTCCCTAATTGAGAAAAATCATCCAGATTTGGAAATTCCATTTTTAGTACAACACATCTGCCAAAAATCATTTAAATTGATTTTTTTTTTTTTTTTTAAATATACACAAAAATACAAATCTAGTTGTAAGATATCACATGAATGTGCTACTAGCATGGATATAAAATTTGCTATCTTATCCAGGTCTTAAATTGGATTAGTCCCTTCTTGACTTTGCAGTTTTCCACTAAATGAAACCAGATTAAGTTTAACACTGGTGTTAGTCGTGCTTAGTGAGAGCATGTACACACAGCTCTGGCCTGAGGCTGCTCGTTACAGCTCGAACACATCAGCTCATAATTTAGTTGAACTGGAGGAACAGAAAAGAGAGAAAGAAAGGCAGCATGTCTGAGAAAGCTATTTTGAGTCTACTACGCCTAAACCTTGTACAGTACTTTTCACTTTTGTCATTTGTAAACTACTAAATCTACAACAGAGGATGAATCACATTCTGACCTTTTCGTTTCTACTGTGTGTTTTTATTGTAATTTTGTTGTCTTTGCCCTTACGATATCCCGTCATGCATTGGATGGAAGGCAAGAAGACACCATGGACATGTCACCAGTCCATCGGGGTTCATATTTATACAGTTTCAGCCTATATGTCAGGCAACAGGAAACCCACAGAATTGTGTATAATTCACACTGAAAGCACCTGGACCAGTCACGAGAGATGGAGCCATCGAGGCACGAGAGCAATGAGGCAGTCATGCTGTGCAGCCTGTCGGCTTCAGTGCCTTCCGTCAGTATGAAGCAGGCATCAGGGAAGAAAGGAAGACATGACATGATCCTACATCAAGTTCTGTGCTGCTCAGCTAATCAGCCATGTACTGCAGCTCATCAGTGGGTCGCAGATAAACTTAATCAAGTGCTTCTCTCAAAGCTCACTGTGTAAATGTTCGCATTTTAACTGTTACGCATGGCTAAAAAAATATACCAGAACAATGCTAAAGTGAGTCACAACTGAGGAGTGAGTGCCAGGTGCCATGTACCACAGAAAAACAATCCTGCATTTAGTGGCACATCTCTTTTTCATGTCTCATTTCTACAGCAGCTCGCACAGCATGTCATCACGAACTGAGTGATTTTCATAGAATTGAGATGAACAAAGGGAATAACAACCTCCCACACACACACACACACAGACACAGACACAGACACACACGCACACCACCCTCATCTCATTTAGGCAGGTGTGAAAAGAAAAACCCAGAGGCCAGCAGAGCCACAGTCACCTCTGACTCTCTGCGGATTAGTCAGTCATGTCTGACTCCAATGTGACTGACAGGGAGGGAGCTGGATGGAAACACTCCAACTGTTAGTGTGAAATATGTGGCAGAGAGATATGTGATCACTTTAACCAAGTCTGAGTGCTGAGGCCAATTACCAAGCATTCAAAAAAACACTGTGATTGCTAATTCCTAATATCTGGACAAATATTCGCCATATTCAGTATTTGTTTTTTGTTGTTGTTTTTTCAGCCCAATCAGTGAGAAATATTGATTTCAACAGAACTGAATCAGTCAATCAATCAAATTCTAATAAATGGAAACAAAGTCATCTTTAAATCTATAATAGTGTGGCTAAGATAACAACTACACACCGATGTAATTATTTGTTGGATTTACTGAATATGTTCACAATTATCCTCTGTGATCAACTATCCTGACCTCAACTGACCGAGAAATTGAAAAAAAGGTTCCTGATTGGTTGTAGGTGTTCATTAAAGAGTAACTTAAAGAGGCAACAGACAGCATCTTTGCCTAAATATATCATGATGAAAATAATGTGGGTTGCACAGGGTAGTGGCCACAGTAAAATCAGACTATCAGCGTTTACATAGGTTACTGAGTGGATTTGCAATCTTTGTAATAAGCTTCTGCCACCGGGGACGAATTTTCGCAGAACAAATCTGCTTTACGGCAGGAAACGCGTCATGTATTGCCAAACTGGTTGGTCAGCCAATCAGGGACTGGAGCTGGTCCTTATGAGGAACTGGCCGGTGCATGAGATAGTTGAGTCAGGAGCACAATGGCAGACGGACAAAGTTTGGAGACAAGTGAAAAACG
>NC_065519.1:41563495-41570518 GCF_006386435.1 Epinephelus moara
TACTGTGCATATTGGTATCATTTACTGTGAGTTGTTTGTACTGGTACTGTACATATTGGTATCATTTACTGTGAGCTGTTTGTACTGGTACTGTGCATTCTGCTATAATTATTTGCATTACTATTTGTTTTTTTTCTTCAGATAAATCTGATAAGTGTTGCTCGGTCTCTTTACTCATTTATTTAGTAGAGTGTCCACACACCTTCTCATTCTGCATATACATAGAGGTATACTGGTGGCTTTACAGCCTACATTTTATTTAATTTAGAGAGTCTACTAGAGTCATATTATATTCTTATAGAAGAATTTAACCCTAGTACTTTCTCTGGGAGACTGGTGAATGGACCAGTGTGAAGTCTGAGTAATTTTAAAATACGTCATCACCATGTTTCTTTTCTTAAACCTAACCACAGTAACATTCACTGCCTGAACCTAACTTCTGTAGCCTTCTTTACGTTATGGAAGTAATGTCATTTGTGGGGCACTAATTCGTAGGATATCATATGTAATGTCCCCGGTCTAGGGGACCCCAGACACAACATGCTGTGACCTTCCATTCTTCCCACTCCCAAGAAAGGCCAGCTACACATTTCAGACAACAAAGTTAGCAGTTTATTAGTCTCTATATACAGACTCTACAGTCACTGAATCTTGCCTGATCTTGCCTCCGGAAAAAGAGCGGAAGAGCCCTGGTTTCTGGTTGTAGGCTGTTTGTAGTCCGCGTGATATTGACCAATCACGTTTGAGCCAGGTTAAACGGTCCGTGCAGTGAACTAATGAGGTGGAACATAATTGCCGTCACTGCAAACTCTGAATCCATCGCAATGGTTCAGCATATTTACTTATATATAAACGGAAGTCGGAAACGGAAATTCGCCCCCTCAGACCGGAATGCCAAAACATCGGGGGTCTGCCCCCAGAGGCTGTATCGCCGGCCAAAACATCGGGGGTCTGCCCCCAGAGGCTGTATCGCCGTCTGCCGGAAGTCAGACTCCAAATACAGCCGATGGGTTCCGAGAATGGCAGTTTATTTGCCCTCAGGGTTGAGCAGTGCCCTAAACTTACCCAGCGAAAAAATAAAATAAAAAGTGAAACAAGACTTTTCTAACTTAACACACTGATAGATCCTCAGTTAGTGTTTTACCTACAGTAGATAGCGGTTAGCATGCTTTTAGTATGGGGGAGAAGACAGACATGGGATTTAAGCTACCTAAAAAATGTAGTATCATTTTAAGTGTATGCAATATTTTGATGAATTTTACCAGTTTAACTTGCCATCAGACAGCCCTCTCTGATGGGTAAGTAGAGCCATCATATCGCCCTCTCCAAAGCTGCCAGACTCCATGGACAGAGGGAGTAATTTTACCTCACAGTGCACGGTAGTTGCTGGTCTACTGCCAACTTAATTGCTTATTTTGTTTGTGTTAATGTGTGACTTTCAGAACTGAACTAACGTGGCATCCACAGCAGTATGTGGGTTTATATGTAGCAGCATCATCATGCAGAGCCCTATGTCAGGTCACAGGGGAAAATACTTTTAGACGAATACTTTTAGATTCATGGTAATACTTATGCTGTGTATTTGTCAAACTCTTGAGTGCAGGAATGATGTGGACACGAGTTCCCTCGAGCTCTGCAGCTGTAGTGAAACCATATCAGAGAAACGAGTTGGTGTGGGATGGCTCATTACTCAGAAGGTGAGCATTAAATACTCTGCAGTGTCAAGGTAGCACGCTGTTAGAGGCTAATTTGTCTTGCAGTGTTTTCCTGTCAGTTGCTTTTCTGCATCAGCAGATGACGAGCTCAGCTCACCCTCAGAGGACGATAAACAGGTGCATGATCACAGTTTTGCTTTCTGGCACAGCTTCACCTCTGTCTGAGGTGCAGGGAGACAAGGAATAGTTTTGAAGGGTCAAAACTTCACTCACTCTTGTAGTTTAAAGAACAACTTTATACTTCTCTGTGCACCCTTTATCATGGACTTTGTAGATCATTGCAAACAACTCCTTATGATGGTGTAGAAAAAAACATTATCCAGGCAGCATCAGATTTCTTTCTAAAAGTATTTGCTGTTGCAAATCAGTAACATAACTTTTTATGTGCTGGTGGAACATAAGGCTCCATGCAAATACAGTGATGCTGGAAAAGTTTTAGTCTAGCTTTGAAGAAGATTATTTTTAATAGGACGATGATCGCTACATGTAATGATCTTTCTTTTCATCTCGCCACTCTACTGTCAGAAGGTGCCTTCCATCTGTCGTACGTGGCTCCCCTCCTCCTTCACGTCTTAGTTCCTCCCAGCAGGGGTCTGAGAGAGAAATACAAAGATGGAGGAGTTGTATTTACTAAATGGGACATCCTCCCTGCAGGGAGCATCATTTTAAAGAGATGGCATTGGCAACTACTCATGATGAACAGCATCTCAACTGTCAACATGTCTAAATAATGAAGTAAAAGATTACAAGGAAAACACCTGGTGTCTGATGACTGCTGCTCTAATACTGATTATACATACTGTATGTGCAGTGTCAGCGCATCACAGAATATGATAAAAAATAACACAGAGACAATTTGAATATTTTTTCATTACTGCAAGAACACAACCAGGGCTGCACTGGCCATCTGGCATACCAAGCACTTTCCCAGTGGGCTGTGACTTTTGGGTCGACACAACGTTTTTCTAACGGGCCACAACACAGGTAGATCAGCCCAGTGATATATTTTCTTAATTGACACTGGGCTGACCCAAACACATCTTTAAACCCGTTGACCTTTGGGTTCAGTGCCGTCATTAAATAGAGTGAAATTGCAGACCAAACAAAGACTTTAACCTGGACTATTCAGAACTTATTAGCAACTAGCTGTTCAGAATAAACTCACTCTGATAGTAACACAGAAGCTGCGTCTCTCCCTCTCCTCTCTCGCCGTGCGCACACAGACAGGACTGAGTTACTACGGGCATCGGTGTTGCTAGGTTTATTATGTCATAAGCCTTGACAAAAACATATCCAGCATTGTGTGTGTGTGTGTGTGTGTGTGTGTGTGTGTATTCTGCATTCAAAATGTTATTAGCCTCAAAATAAACTTAAAGTACCAAAAGTAAAAGTACTGATTATGTAGAATGGCCTATTTCAGATTCATATTGGATTATAATTAAATTTTCTATCATTGATCTGAGTCTTTAAAGTAACTAAAGGAGACTAATAAATATAGTGAAGTAAAAATTTCAATATTTCCCTCTCAGATATAAAGGAGTAAGCATAAAGTTGCATAAAATACTCAGGTACAAGTACCTAAAAATTGGAGCTAAGCACTGTATGTGGGTAAATGTACTTATTTACATTCCACCACTTATAACATAAATGCATTTTACTGTTTTCCCAACTCTATAGTCAAAACATCTTTAATGATAGCAGTTGTTAAGTATACTGTTTGTACTCAATATAAATTACTAACACTTACTAACATTTTAACATCACAATATATAATTAATCTGGAAAGGTAAAAGAAGAAAAAAAAATCAGAGTGCATAAAAGTGCATCAAAACAGAGCTTGTTTGTCCAAAGATTTTACTGGGGGTGATCGGTTGTTGTGGTCCGGTCTTGGCCAAAATGGCAGGGCTGAGTTTTTTGTCCCAGTCCAGCCCTGAACACAACAGATGTGAGGGAGCAATGAAAACAGCTATAAATATTATAACAAAAATATATGATTAGTTTGTGAAAGACCAGTAAGTGTGAAGTCCTTTCCACGCTCAGGTTGATATTATAGGACTGTAATAACAGCCAACGGTGCGGCTGTATGGGACTGTAGCTGCATGTTTTTATTGAATGAACCAAGGTGTGCTTGCAATATGAGGACAAAGTTTAGAGACATTTTTTTGGCTTTGAAAAATTAGACAAAGTTGCAGAGAATGTCATCATGATTAGACACGAGGACAACCGTACTTCTGTGTCGTATTTTATTTTAGGAATAGAAATAAAAATGATTAGAGCCACTATTGGCTCTGCAGGCCTACTCCTGTTTCCACATGTAGTTAGCCTTATTACCATCATGCAATATTATAAATACCACAGTAATTTCTACAACAACTTGGCATTCTTCACTGTTCAATCAGATCAGCTGACTAAACAGACTCTGGCTAAAGGGGTGTTGCTATCCTGTAAACAAAAAAAAAAAATCTTTATAGCGTACACATCACTTTAACCTCCTCTGAAAGCTTCCTCTCTCCTCTCTCCTTCTATCCTGTGAGCAGAGATGCATTTAACAGAATGGAACAACCTTAGCAGGACCTCAACAGGAGTTACAGGACACAACTACCAGACATACATTCACCTGCATCTCAACCAAGCCGCAACCTGCTGGGCTGAAAAATGAAGCCAACGCAGAAGTGCCAGAAACTGCAGTTCCTCCATGCATGCTAAAATAAAAAAATAAATAAACATGTTAACAGCCTGGTATTAAAAAGAAAAAAAAAGGTTTTGGTTTCATTAATAGCCATTTTCCCATTCATGAAAACTGCACGGGGGGGATTTTTATATAACTCACTCATTTAGATTTTATGGAGTGGTGCAAGAATGTGTCCTTAAACCTGGAAACGAGATAGCATTTTAGCATTTCCAGTTCTCTTGTCTCAAAGTCAGTGTTTTTTTAGATAGGCTAACTCACCTGTAAATTTTATCAAGGGTTAAAGTTATGCATAATTAAGGGTGTGGCTGGTGCCATCTGTTGACAAGTAGCTACTACAGCGATAACGTTGGTTGGTAATGTAACCATTGTGCAACACTCGATGCACAGAGTATAGACGTAGCTATAGCTGTCGCTATGTCAGTGTGATGACAACATGACAGTTAACTGTAACATTTTGGCTGCCTGAAAAAGTCTTGTTCCTCGTGTGGTTGCACTAAAAGACCCTCAAAGCAGTCTGATGTATGGCTTTTCCAATAAGTAGCTACATTGAAAAAAAAAAAAGGTTTTAAGTCTGTTTTTGCTAGCAAACATTAGCATTAGCGTAATTTCAGCTAAGCATTAGCATTATCATAGTTAACCATAGCTGTAAAAGCACCTTGGTAAACAAGCCAGCCGCTAGCATTGGGGTTAGCTCCACCTTCACCTCTGGCTCCAAAAATCCAAGATGGCGACAGCCAAAATGCCAAACTTGAGGCTTGTGAAATGGGACAAACCAATGGGTGACGTGCTGGTGGCCACATCCATTATTTTATCTGTCATAACTGTCATGATGCACAGATAGTTTGGGAATCTTGTGTAGAGTCTTTTTTCTCAGAGGAAACTCATCACCTGGATTCGACTAATCTACATTCATAAATAATTACTGACAATCTGGAAATGACAGTGTTGTCTCTTTAATCCAGTGTCCTCCATACACTTGCAGCTACACCACAGTTGTTCGGGTAAATAAATTCTAAAACATCAGTCTCTTGTTTCTGGAAACACTACAATAAAAATGAACCCAAACATCCTCTAACACATTGTGTTAGTCATCACAGCCGCACGTCTACCTGTGCTCTGATTATATGCAGAGCTCCAAGCTGTGGTTTGGCCAAACTCATTAAAACGATGCACACGTTCATTGTCACTGCAAATGAATCAGATACCCAGCTGCCTTCAGATGATTGTAGAGGAGCCAGCAAGGTAAAGAAAGTGCCCTCATTGTAGGCGGTTAGCAGTTCCAGATGACTTAATTTCAACTCTGTCTTGCATGCATTAATGTCATAATAGGAATAAAGCTGTTTTTTCCTGTGTGACCACCTGTCAGCTTTTTGAGGGATATAGAAAATGGAAACACTTGAACAAAACTTGAATAAAAGGCTATGAGTGAGTTAAGAGATGTTTATATGGGCGTGCCTTCACTTTCCTAAAACATTGTGTAGTACATTGTACACAGTAGTAAATACCAAATATCAGAGGTGAAGGACTCGAGTCACATGACATAAGTCAAAAGTTTGAGGACTTGAGACTTGCTTGACAAACACTAGTAAAAGATTTGACTTGAATTTGACTTGGTATTTATGACTTGAGACTTGACTTAAACTTAAACTTGACACAGATGACTCAAGAGGACCTGACGTTTTTTATATTAGATATTTGCATTTTTCCAGATATTTAAAAGCTAAATTTTGTTTTTGAAACATGACTGGGTAATTTCGAGTGCAATGTGTGCAAACTGTCATGAAGGGGGTTAGTCCAAAAATAAAATAAAAAAATTGAGGATTATGTTGTCTGTGACAGTAGTAAGAAGAAAACAGCCCAGCTGGCACCAGATGTTAATATGATGCTAGAATGATGAAAATCAGGTTGACGAAATTTTAAATGTCTAACAACAGAATTTGACATCATATGGATATGTATAGTAAGACATCTCCAGACACTGGATTTTGTTAATCATACCTCACAACTGAATTCTACATTATTCTAGTCGTTAGTTATTTTTATTGACACAAACAAATAAAATATGTAGGTCCAAACAATATACCAAAAAATCCTATGTAAGATAAACCCAATCGTAAAAACATTAAAAGGTACCACAAGACATGCATGTAACATGACTAAGATTCTTTTATCAGTGTCCATGAAGAGTGAGCTCAGTTCAGTGGAGTCATGTCCATGTTTCTTACGGATATCCTGTGTAAGAGGGCACACAAGTATGTATTCTTTATTTCGTATATAACACACAAGTTGCATTGGTGGTGTACGGCTCCACCTCCCCATTTCCTCTCGCAACCTGCGAGAAGATATCCGGAACCTTGTAACAGTTATTCTCAGATGGTCTTACGCCATGCTGGTATAACGTGGCTGAACAGATTTATCCTGATTGATGGCTTGGTAGGTTTTGTATCTTATTCCCTCCTTAGATCTTAATTTTTCAATTCAGCAGTACTAGTACATACCCATTGGTAGCTTTGACACCTTCTACAATCCTCAATGCCTATGTGCAGTTTCACATAGATTGACCACGTCAGTGAGTAGAAAAACGTGGGACAGACAGAATGACTGACTGACAGAATG
>NC_065519.1:41570643-41584760 GCF_006386435.1 Epinephelus moara
CGGAAGTTATCAAGAGGGAACTTTAGATATTGGTCCCTAGATTATGTTCACCCGTTTCATGCAGATCGGTCTCTACGACATACGGGGCATGAGATATGCCCATTCAAAGTTTGCAATTTCAATCGGTTGCTATAGCGCCCCCCTTTGGCCAATTGATGTAATATTGCTTCATTGGCATTGGTGTACAGTAGTTAGGATGGGCCCATCATCCCATGACCCTCTACCACTGTGCCAAATTTCACATGGATTGACCAAGTCAGTGAGGAGAAAAACATGGAACAGACACACAGACAGAGTTTTCGTCATTATATAGTAAGATGAGTTCATGATTTGATTTTCTTTTCTCATCATTTCTAGAACATACCACAAGGGGTCATCCAGCATGCCCTGATGCTGCTTCATCTTGGGCAAAAACGTGGCTTGCTTTTCTTTCACTAAAGCTTGCACTGAAGGCAGTCCTGCCTCCAACAGGCAGGTTAGGTTAGGTGTGGTAGACCTCACCCCAAATAGGGATTTCACCCCTATCATGTAAAGAGCTTCAACAGACTTTAAGGAATTTAACCAAGTCTTACAACCATACAAAGTAGCTGAAGAGAAAGCGGCCTCAAAATCCTTTAGTTTGACACAAAAAGGAGCATCACAGGTGGTGGATAAGAAGACCAAAGGATTTGGGCATTTCCATCAGCAGTGAAGATCTACATCAAGATGATGTTGGCATGAGATGTTTGAAAGACATTGAACTTGGTTACTTACCTACACAACTTAAAACTGACAAAATATCAATGTCATCTTTCGGCAGTATTCTACATATAAAATTGACTTAGACATTGTACTGACAACAAATTTTGTCACAACCTAAATCGAACAATGTTGGTGGCCAGCTGGGAGTGGCTGTAAGGTCTGCAGCTCAAAATTAGTGACACCACCACCACAACAACCAACTTCATCCGTCTCTACAAAAATCCCAATAAAAGATACAGGAATTTGTCTTTTTTGGTAACCTTTTAGCTTATTGGCTGGTCAAACGTTAGCTTGCTAACTAACATTTGACCAGATCATCAGAATTGCTTTTGACTTTTGACCTGAGCAATGACTTGACTTGTATTGCTTAACTTATAGCAGAGACTCAACTTGCTTGATTCTCACCACAGTAACTTTAGACGTGCTTGTGTCTTACAGATGTGGTACTTTCTCCCACCTCTGCCACAGCTGACAAAACAGCAACTTTATATTACCTGTCACAGTTAAACCATGTTCTGTGCATGAGCAGGGACCTACTGTAGCAGCACACTGTTTCTATTCATGTATCTAATCCAAAGGTTTCACACTGCACTCTCATTTGCCAGCCAGGAGGTGGGAGCTTTTCAGCTTCACACATCTTCATACCCCATAATCACGTCTCACCAGGAGACAGTTGGCTTTATTTTCATCACCAACATTCAGGCACCACTGCTTTCTCCCATTCAGCTTACATGGTAATTGGTACCTACCAGTAAAAAGAGAAAGGGAGAAAGAGGCCTGCCTCTATGTGGGACCTAAGCAACAAAAGAAACCTCAAAGTGTCTTTGGTGTCTCACAGCTTCAAAATAGCTTTTTGTAATATTGTACCCAGCAGCTGAAATTGCCAGCATTTTTTCCCCCCTGGAACCCAATGTTTCATCATTAAATTTCAATTAAAAATGAATCAAGGAAAAACTGAACACTTATGAAATTCTAACAGGCTTCCAGGGTAATATTCAGAGAGTGTTTACAGTTTTTATTGTTCCTTCCAGAGATGAGCCAGAGATCTCATTTATCTTTAATCAAATACTTAACAGTTTTCTTTTCTTCACTTTACAGTACAGTATATTGATCTGTAACGTATATTTAAAAAAACAACAACAAAGCTGATGACTAACAAGGCATATAGCATAATAGCATTTGACTGATTATTAGTCAAGATAATGCCAGAGTTAGGCAGAGGAGGGCAGAGAGCAAAAAGGCCTATTGAAATATGTCCATTTTGAGACTTACATTGGCACTATCAAACATGGCATGGAATACTGTTGAGCCCACTGTGATCCCTACCATTGAGCCTGGGGCTTTGGTTTACTGTGTAGTGCCACCCAGGCAGCTAAAATAGGGCAAATAGTGCAATTTGTCTGTTTTTAATCTCGAGTAAATTTGCCATGTTAATTATGAATGATTATTTTCCACAAGAGGAAACTGATTTGCAGTGTTGACACAAAAAAACAAACACACACATTAAAAACTAATTAAAAAGCAACTTACAAACACAGTAGAGAGACACAGCTCACACATAAATTGCAAAACCACTGGGAAATAACATACAGAAACTATACAGTACAGCACCGACCTGCAGCGCTTATACAAGTACTGTCACTTTGACAATGGTGTACAGTAGTTAGGATGGGCCCCAGTGCATGCTGTTATAATGAGCCCTAGCTCCAGATTTTGGGTTGAAACAAGGACAATATATTTTATATTATCATCACATGATCACATACAGACTTGACGTTGGACAGCATCAGCACACATATTACCAATCATCACAACAAATCTGGATATGACGAAAAAAAAAGTTTTTTCCAATAATTTATTAATTTATAGTCTATATAGTCTATGTAAGCTGAACATATTATTTTGTTATAGATTGCTACTGACTATTTCGCGAAAGTAAAAAAAAAGAAACATTGACGGAGATGGGTTTGCTTCTCATGGGCCTATAGCACATTACATCATTTGTATTTTAACTTGTGTTCTTCACAGGCATATTTCTGAGTTGGAAAGTTGAATCACTCACTCAAGTTTTTCAAGTCAAATACATTTTGGTTGATGACTGAATCAATGAATAGACATATACCTGAACTTAAACTACAAGAATTATTATTTTTCATCTATATATATCTATGCATTTATCATGTCTACTACATTCACAGATAAGCAAACTCAAAGTGCAATTATAGCTATTATATTCAGCATTTTCAGACTTTTTGGCTCTGAACCCTGCCATCTGGTCTATTGTGGGCTGGCTACACCGTTTGCCTGTACCAGTTCTGTCGTAACTAGCTCTGGTGTCCATGCTCGCAGCAACATGTTTTGCATTGAGGTGATACCGTAGCTTGGAGTGCTGCGGTGATAAGAAAACTCTTTGTTGCTTAATTTGCATACAACCATGCTCCTATCCAAGCTGCCATCGGAAAGTATAAGTATAGTATCTTCCATCACTGTTCACCGACATCACTCAGTGCATCCTGTGCATCTTCTTTGCGGCTGGCGAACAAACTTTAGGTGCATTACTGCCACCCACCGGGCTGGAGTGTGTGCATCGGTGTTACTGGTGTGCCAGAAATTATAGGACTGAGAAAGGTGTGATTAAATGCAGTCTTAACACGTTATTTTTTCTGTAATTAATTAATCAAAATGAACACATTAAAGTCCCAGCCCTAGTTGAAAATTTAGGTTTCAACACGCTGTGTTTAACGTGTGGTTAGGTGTACACACAAAAAACATTTGGTTTGGAAAAGATCATGTTTTAACCTAAAATACCCACCTTTAGTGGCACAATCCTGGCTGGAAATGCAGTGATGTCTTATTAAAAAAGAAACATTTTTTGTGGCAATATCCAAACTGGCAACACAGCAATGACTCACTAAAAAACAACTGGTTTTGTTATTTGTTGGTCTCAAAGAGTGGTCAGCAGCATGTCACGCCATCCACTATCCCCTTCACTTCCCGTCAGTTCATATACTACGTCACTTTAGAAACACTGATATGATACGTAAGAAACTTTCAAATGCATCCATGATTTACAGAAACATACAATGCCAACATTTTCTTCTGGCAGCTGTACTGAAATTTGATTGAGACACATCCTTCATGAACAATTTAAGTAACTGCAGTTAAGAGCTTTTTAATACTGGTATCAGCATTCAGACATTGTTATCAATAGTTTTTATGATTAACAGTATACGTTCTGAGGTGAACCATTAGTAGCTTGTGGTTTTTGTTTTAGCCCAAGTTTAGTTTTGTTTTCTAGTCTGGTCCTGCTGTGATCCAAAGAATTTCATCACAGGTTGTTAACAGTTGCTGACAAGATGTGCTCAGGGTGTGATGCATAATACCAAAATACAAACTCAGCAAAACTAACTCACCTCTCCCTCTCTGAGTACAGTATGAGTAATAACAAACTTCATATACACTGTTTACAGCAGCACTTTTAAAAACTAAACAAGAAAGTGACTGACAATGTAGAATTCAAAAATGGAAATGTTAAAAGTCAAAACAGATCAAATACAAATACATCAAATACACAAGTAAGAAAAAGATAAAGCACAAGGAATATCATATAAGATGTAGACTCTAAGATATGAAAAGAATATAAATGGCCACTGCATAAACATAAATTGTAAGAAGTGATTTAAAAGATTAACTGATTTTGCAAGCCTTACACTGATAACTGGAGTTCAGGACAGCAAATGGCTTCATCCTTGGCTATAGCATGTTTTAAGAGAAACAGTTCCTCACCTCATGACATGAAGTTGTGCTCTAGCTTATTTAATAACGGACCAGCATATACGATGTTCATGTGAACTCTGTAACATATTTGATGTCATTAATCAACAAAACCAACACTCTACAGTCATGCTAGTGGCTCTGTGGGGCTGTCCTAGGGCACAATGATACCTTGAGCTAAACATCAGCATGCCAACATGTTCACATTAACATGCAGGTAATAAATACCATCTTCACCTCCTTAGCTTAGCATGTTAACATGCTAACACTGGCTAATTAACACAATGTGCAGCTGAGGATGATGGGAATGTTATTAGTTTTGCAGGTGTGTGATCACAAAACAAAGTATTACAATTTTGACCTGATGATGACACCAGGTGAAATGTTAAGGATGACATGTTATCCTCAGGAGACTTTCATTTTCCATGAATCCATCAAATAGTTGAGATATTTCAGTTTGAGCCGAAGTGGTGGACTAACTAACCAGCTGACATTCCTAGAGCCACACAGCTATAGCTATCACATGGCTAAAAATGTTCAAGGTTTCTGACTGACAGATTGGGTCAGTTGTCTGAATTAGGACCCTGGGATTTAATGACAGAAAGTCACTGAATGCTTTAAAATGTTATAGAAGTTTGTTAAAACACACAACCAGTGGTCGAATTGTTAATTTTTAACAAGAGGGAAGCAGTGTAGCTTTGATTTTTTTGCGTGCACACATCATCAAATATGACAGCACAGATGTGCAAAATTAATCAAGATAAAGAAAAATGACATGACCTATACCTGCTGCCTTTAAAAAAAAAACAAATAATGCAGCAGTATTGTTATTGCAATACAGACAAAAAAACATTTTAGGGTATAAATAAGAGTAGTTCTGAAATAGCTGTGAAAATTAATCTTAGAGTCACTCTTATCCTGTAGACATTTCCTTAGCCAGTTATAATTTCTCCTTACCTGTGAAGCCTTGGGCTGATAAGTGGTGCTGCTGTCCTGATACCTGCCTGGTTTCCCCCTGTCCCTCTTCTAGCTATTGCAATGATATAGATAACAAACGTGCAAAGCAAAATTTAGAAATAGAATTAGGAATAGTAGTGGTGAAAGTGTTGTGGAAATTAACCTCAGTCAGTTATAATCTCTCCTCACCTGTGAAGACCCTGCATGATCATCCTTGCTGGTCTCTGGTCCACTGTCTCCTCCCTGACCCTGCTCTTTATATTGTGCCAATAAAGATTAAACAAATATGTGCAAAGCAATAGTGAGCACAAGTTCTTATTAAGGAGGAGTGGGTTTATTCCTAGCATGAAACTAGCTAGTAAGGTATTTAACATAGGTAACACTAACATTAGTGTTCTTGTTAACTAGCTTAACTTGATATATTGGCATCTATTAATTAGTCATCATTTAGCTAACATTATCTACATGCAACAGCATTACTCAACTTACACGGTGTGTTTGGAAGAAACTGTGCAAGGTTTTTTGCTTCTTGCTGGCTGCTTTGCTGAACATAGTTAACACACAGCAGCACTGCCCAGCAGCACACCTCTCATTTGTGTGGGATTGATTCTGATCACAACCGATCACAACACGACAGCGTGCGTCTGCCGCCGCCTACTCATGGTGCATCGTATAGCATAGTATGATAGTATAAAATAGAACAGTATAATATCGTATTGTATAGAATAATATAGGATAGCATTGAATAGTATAGTATTCCTAGTTCAAAAAGTTGGAAAACAACATCTTGGTTTTCCATCTGACTTCAGGCAGTGTTCCAGTTAAAATTTCTGACTGACTTTCAAGTACTAAAGGACCACACCCTTACTGAGTCCGAGATGCTTTCGTACTGCGACATCAAGGCTGACAACACCACTTGGACCTTTTCCAGGCACTGCTTTATTTTCACAGTGTATTGAGTTAGTAGTCACGATACAATATGAGCAACATTTACAGAGAATGACATTGTACACAGATGATAGATGTGTTTATATGGCTTGAGTTGAATGCAATACATAGCATTATGCCAATCATTAATAATTAGTACAGCGAACAACCTTGCGCTCATGTTCACGCGATCATCAAACACATTGAGGTCGTTGGGCTGAAAAATACAGCATTCGATTTTGAAGTCTATGGCTACTTACAAGGAGGGTTATGTAACATAATGTCTGACATGTACTGGAGTTACAGAGCAACTGGTGAATACACTTAAATGAATCATTTGAGATACACTTTACAAAGATTGAAAAGCGATATAAACTTACATTTTTTTAAACATAGATCATGAAAACAATCATTTTCTGAAGCCAAGACAGAGGAGTGTTGAAGCAGGGAAAACTGAAAGCCCTATAGAGACTACTGGACTATCCTACCATATGTAGGCGGAGACTGTCAGTGCTAACCCTAAGACACAGCTTTTTCAAAACGTGCAAAAATCTTGAAATTATACTCTGCAATCAATATAGTCAGCAATGCAGCTACGATATTTGGGCAAAGAAGCTCTGAAAAACAAACGGTGCTTGCATTTATTATGCTGTAAATAATCTGTGGTACTGTAAATATTAAGCACATTCAGTCTGTAATTTGGATTTATTTCCCAAAATATGAAAAAATGCATTTAGTAAACAAAATAATTCTTAGAAGAGCAATATATTATGCTGACACTATATTAAAATGCAGTCTGCTATATTCAAAAGCATTGTCATGATGAGAATCAATATTTTGCAACCCATGTATCTGTAGAATTTCCTTTTGGTACAGTATCAACAGGTTTACCAGGCCTGCTATAAGTGCTACATTTGAAGAATATTTGTCATTTGCACATGCTCCTTGTTTTGTTTTTGCTACTTAAAGTTAGCAGTTATAAGAATAATGTAACTGGAAGCAGCAAAACCTTAAGAAGGGTTTCACTGCTGCACAGATGGGGACGGGTCTGTGTGTTTTGGTTGTAGAGACTCAAAGCACAACCGTACTGTGGTTGAGCAAAACACTGATGTGTAGCCTTGCAGTGTGTGGACAGAGTTAATAATTTGTTTATTTAAAACAGTATATATGCTAATTAATTATCAGTTTAAAAAGCTGGTGTCTTTTGTTTAGCTGGAACAAACAAATTGAAGAAATCTCTAATAAAAGGTGGGTTAAAGTACGAACGGGTCACATAAATTCATTATTCCGATCATAATGTACATTTCCACAGCAATAATTTAATCACTTCAACAACCAAGTCGTATCAAACTCATCACTCTGCTGCTCCCTGTTTCTCTTTTTAACACAATGGAAGTAAGTTACATTAACTGCAAGTTTTTATTCTGTTATAGTTTAATTAAACCCATAACACATTGTGTTGTATTTCATTCCCTTTTATGTTTTTTGTCAGTATATGTCCCATGTTAGATTGACTTTGCATTTTTTCTTTTATGATATTTGGTCAGTGTGTTATGTGTTCTATAACGTAATTATATTACAGTAAATGAAACAGATATACTTTGTTCACTCACTTATCATTTTCCATTGTTTCTACTGGCATTGTTGTTTTTGTTCTTAAAGGGATAGGCAGTCAGAGCTACAGGCTACAATGAGGCTAAAAACAGAGTTTAAAGGACGTTTTTCTAAACAACTTTTTATGTCGGGGCTTCAGGACACTTGGATCACTATGGACGAGCAGTATGGAGATATTTTGTGGTTTCAATTCTGTGTTCTTGGACGTTTTAATCTGGGTCGCCGTCAGCCATTAGGTGTGGAGTTGTGCTGCTACCCACTCTCCCCTCGGATCTCCACGAGTGAGGTGAGGACTCTAAAACTTCACCTGAGCCTCCATCGGCATATGGGTGAGTAGATAATGGCTGAATTTTCATTTTTGGGTGCACTATCCCTTTAAACTATCGTTATTGAAACTTAACACTTCCTGTGGATGTCTACATGATAGGTGTACAGAAAGCCAGTTGACCACCATGGAACCTTATTTTGGAAAAAATTATGTGCAGTAGTGAATGGCGAGAGACAATTTTTTGATCCCATTTGAATTGTGCCATAAATTACACATAATTATGGAGCATGCCTGCAAGCTAGTACAGGCAGTCAACTCAAACTGCACTGATTCATAAACACATGTCATAAGTCACTTCCTGTATGTCATCTACAAACACACCCTCCAAATTTGGCAGTCTATTTAAGCTGCAAAATCTTCCCAGCTCCCCCTTTGCATTGTCTATGCTGCTGCTGCCCTGCACCAGTACTGCTTGCTCTTTTAGCCACACCTCCACCCCAGCATCCACCTGCAGGCTCCGGCTAGGGGGTCAAATACTTAATCATCACTCTGTGGGGAGTGATGAGGCCGGAGCCTAGACGCCAAACTCTAACTATGTTCTGCTGTTGCAATAAATATTTAAACGCGAGTTCTCTGACTGAAATGATGTCAGTCGGTTTAAAAGATAATTTTTCAAGTCAAGAAAGTCATAGTTAAAAACAGCTGAATGTAGCGCCCCACGAATGACATTATGTCCTTAATGTAAAGTTACGTAATTACCATAAAGTTACGCAGGTTAGGGTCAGGCAAGTAAAGTTACTGTGGTTAGGTTTAGGAAAAGAAAAGTGGTGAGGATGTATTTTAAAATGACTCAAAGTTCACTCAAATCTGGCTGCGAACACTGGTCTCCTTGGTTTTATGACCCATCCACCACCCCAATGTGCCTCCTAAATAGACCACTTCCTGCTTTATCATTACTTCTATCAATGCATTGGTCACGTGATTGCAGACTTCCAAAATATGTGGGTTATGCACGAATTACTGGCTCATGCTTACATGGGATATGCACAGATTTGATTGCATTACTTTTCATAGGAAAATGTTTATGAGAACAAAACATAGTACTACGACAAACCTACAACATATTGCCACTTCATTAACTTAAAAAAACAAAACAATTTAAATTGATAAACATCATGTATGTAATTCATGGCACAAGTAAAACAGGATTAAAAATGTATTCAGCTCTCATCTTTGACTACCGTGTATAATTTTTCCAAATAAGGTCTCATGGGCGACACTGGAAGGTGAAGAACTTGCCCTCTCTATTGACAAGGGTAGGTGTTACACCCTCTGACCTGGTGACATTGGTCTGTGGAAATGTACTTTATGCTGAATGTATAAAGACAACAGGTTTTACAGAAATATGATAAACTCTTTTTGCATTGGTGCTCTAGAATATTTAATAATTTAGTTGCACCAGGGATACATGGTGCAACAATATTGCAGAAAGACACCTGAAAAATATGTCTCTTAGCGATCATAAGACAACATTGGTGTGGCGTGTCATGTTTTAAAAATGCCTGGTTTAGTTGTAATAGGTAAGTGAAGCAAAAAAAAAAAAGAAAAATGCTAAACCTCAGTTTCAAGATATACAGACATTCAGTCTTGTCAAATATTCTTCCTTCATTAAGTCACATTTTTATTGGTGCACTAAAGGTTTTGATTATCTACCATTTCTTGAATACTATTAATTGATCAAATTAAATGAATAAATGGCACATCCCTTGCTCAGACTGAACAATGTCAACTGATCTGAAAGAGTTATCATACCCTAAGAAAAGAATTGCAACGATGTTCATGTTTGCATAGATTAATGTGGCTTTCAGTACATTCCTTGTTAAATACTTGCATGGTTGAAAATTAGACATTACTTACTTAGCTACGTCACCTTGACATTTCTGAAACATGGGAGATATGGCATCTTGACAACATAGGAGTGCCGTTTCAAGGGTTAAGACTATTCTGTATTTGATGTTTTACATATGCGTTGAATTAATGCAGAGCTGATGTGCAACATGACATTTGTACAGGACATGCTACTTAATTGTATCTGACAGTTTCTTTGGTGTAGGTGGGAAGTTCAAAAACATCTTGTCTGTAGTTGTAATGGGCAAATGTTGGTGTATCATTTTAACTGTCTTAGTAACTGTGTTGTCTGCATGTGTCACCGTTCCCGTTTCCGTTCCTACATTTTAGAGCATGAGAAAAATACCTGAAGTAGTACTCATCTGTGTTTTCTCTCTTTTTTAATATTACATAAAAGCCAAATATTTGGCAGTCTGTATGGATGTACACTATACTGTTCGTTAACTTGTAAATTTAAACGGAGGATAGGTATTTTAGGTCTGAAAGCTGAATCTTTTAAATTCTATTGACATGATATGCTAACTAAGTTCAAATGATAATGGCAAAGGTTCATGACAAAAGTTTGACATCTTCTAGTTTGCGCATTTGTTAAAGAGCAAGCAACTTACTCTTTAACAAATTATAATACATATATAATGATAATACTCTGTTAGCATTCACAATCCTTGACTATGTGAGAGGCTGTATACTTCCTGTGCTAAACAGCAGAAATAATAATGATGATGTTTTAAGTAATATAACCAAGTCCAGTCAGAACTGGTACTCAGTGCAGGCTTGTTTCTTATTCTGCTTTTCCACCCAATAAGCTCTGGTTCTTAAAACGGTTTCATTCAGGATTCTTGGAACCTTGGTGCTATCTAGTGAACAAGCCTGCATTTCCATCAATGTTGAGTGGAAACACTGTAATCAAAGACGCATAATTGTACTGCAGATGACCTGACATGACTTCAGCCAGATGACATGGCATGGCTCTGACCAAATTTGGGAGGAGAAGCAAATGTTCCCAGAACTGATTATCTGAATAACAGGAGGCAGCAGATTAAGTGATGGGAAACCCCTCTCAATGTGTATGTACGGGAAGGCTTGTAGGAGTGTCACATATTTGTGAACTGATACTGCTTGTTTGTCAGACAGACACTATAAATTGCCATGCTATATCAGCTCTTTGGCTTTCTCATGAGTAACCCCTCTAATGTCCAGTCCTATGTGTTTTGAGTCTCTTTATTCCACAACATAATCAACAAAAGGCGTTGTTCAATACACAACAGAAATTAACGGTAGAAACAAAATCTGATTTTACACTGATAACCTGCAAACTTTTTTTGTTATTACAGATAATTGTTTTTACCCAAAAAACAAGCATGGACCAACTGTTAATAAGATCACTGCTTGCTCTTTTTTTCCTGATCATTTCTCACTTGACTTCATCATTGTTGCCTTCCCCTCCTTTCTTTCCAGCCTGTCTGTAGAATACGACAAGCCAACTGATGTCGTCACAGTTTGCACTTCAGGTCAAGGAAAACCTGCTTTTTTTTTTTTGGTTCCAGCTTTGCGGGTTTTGCACTGATATATTTTTGGTTAAAATACTTTGAACGGTTCAAAATTAGGTGCAGGAACCAGAACCGAACTGGTTCCATGTTGGTGGAAAAGAGGTAATATTGAGTGCTTTTACAAAAACATGAATAACCTGTTCATAATCGGGTTTTTGAGGTATCCTTTATATGCGTTTGAGCATGTTAACACCATATTCCATTGACCCGAAATCCAAATATGCTAGCTGGGGTACTCTGAAAAAAATAGGGATCTGTACAAGGACTATGAATAATTCGATTTCTCTGAGCTCATGTAAACACCATACCCGAATATCATCATCACTGGGATAACGCTCATAAATGTGTTATTTTGTCAGGTTTATGTCACTTAATGCTTATTGGTTTGGAGCTCCTCTCTGCCAGGTAAAAATGTCATTGTATGCTCTGCTCTATTACAAAGTGTATTTGTTCCACAAATCAGATCTTTGAGACAGACTGTCTGCACTGTTATTAGCAAGTCGTCAGATCATATTTGTGTGTCCAGTCATCACCAACCTGTCTGCGTGAGTTGCTGTGGTAACAACGTACGCGTCAGCAACTACATAGCTATGCTGGTCAGGCGGCTCCCCAGCTCAGCAGCATGAGAAATGGAGGGCTATCATTTCACCCTCCAAACAATCGTACCAATCGCAGATAATTTATATTGGTCCATGAACTGTTGTTCTCCATGTTGTCCTCGGTAGCGCTCTGTGGATTATGCTCAGCACTGTCATTCTGGATTTGACGTTGTCACGTTGTGAGTGACACAAAAGCCACTTTGAAATCTTGTGCGAGCAGCCAGAGCTTATGGACTCAGATGTATTTATTTGCATTTCAAACAACCTCCAAATCAGGTTTGGATCCAATTTGTTTGGATCACATTTCATGTGTTTTCCCTTTCTGCTCTCTGGACTTTCTAAAATCAATGATCTGGATACGATTTGGATACACCAAAAAGCTAATGTGGGCCAGCAGTCTGACCAAGAACTAAGAATCAGAAAAATAATTCAACCTGATGATTTCCATACAAGTAAACTAGGTAATGTCAAACTATGTGACAACTTTATGAACCTCTGCCATTTCTGAAGAAATTATGTACTGTACTGCTCCTGTATGGATGTGTAGCTGGAAAAAAAGGGGAAAAAACATCAGCTGTAAGTCAATCGTAGTCATTTCTTCCTTTCACACGCAAGTGAAAATGTAATTTGAAGAAGATTTTGCTCGAAATATTTCAATAGTTATTTAGTTCTTGTGTTTCAGGGTGGCTATAATATCTGTCCACACAGTGAGTCTTTTACATGAAACAAATGTATAAAAGGAAATGTATGTAATTTATGAGCTGAATAGTAAAGGACATTTTCTCAAACCTGTTCACAAAGGAAATCCTCCATTTAGAGATGGAACTTTTAAATTCAGAACTGACATGTCTTTGAGAGTGTATGAACATTTGCCTGAACAGTCCATCATGAAAATTCTATCGCTTTTCATAACATATGATACATAAGAGTATAAAATCTGGCTGCTTGAAAAACAACCATTATTGTTCATGACAATTCACTGTTTGACCGAGGTTACAAATTCATTCCATGCAGTAACTTCTGAGCAGAGGCTGGCCCAGTTTGACCTCACTGATCATAGTGCTGTGAGGTGCTGCCTAGAAAAATAGAACCCTATGAACAATGGAGTTGTTCATATATTTATGCTCTCTGGTTGTGTTATAGTGACCAATAGTGCCCCGAATCCTCAAATTCCTACAATACTAAAAAGAAAAAGAAAAAAAACAAAAGGACATTTTGGAAACTGAAAGGAACATAGATCATAAGAGCCATTAGCCTCTCCAGAAACATCCGGGATTATAACTTTAAGAGAGAAAACCATACCCTTCCCTTCTACATTACAGCAACAAAGTGCAATGCACCTTCTCTTTCCTGGTTCTCAACAATATCAATAGCACGGTGGCAAAGAGTAAACAAACATTTGGGCTACTTTTTTCAGGTTTGATGGCAACATCTCCTCTGTGTCGACTGGAGTTTTACTTGTGCAAACATTTCTGGGGTCAGAGCTGCTTTGGGTAGGTTTCCGGTTTGACAGTTACCAAATCTGAATCTAGAATCAAACATTGTCATTTTAACCAGTGAAAGTGACTGAATGCTGGATAAAAGTGAGGCCTACATTAAAGGGAAATTTCAGTTTATTTCAACCTGTCTCCTATCGTCCTAAATTTGTTTCAAGTGACTAGTGACATAAAAATAATAGTTAGCATGTTAGCCGTTAGCCTAGATACAGCCGGGGCGCAAGCTCTAGATAAAGCCCAGCTGGATACTACTCCAGGTGGAGGTGTCAGTGCAAAGTTAGTC
>NC_065519.1:41584961-41624726 GCF_006386435.1 Epinephelus moara
GAAAAAGCTTGTTTAGTGGACTAACTTTGCACTTGAAGGTTGCCCGTTCACTTACGTTTTAACAGGTCTGACGCTACTATGCGCCCCGGCTGTATCTACGCTAACGGCTAACATGCTAACTATTATTTTTATGTCACTAGTCACTTGAAACAAATTTAGGATGATAGGAGACAGGTTGAAATAAACCGAAATTTCCCTTTAACCTAAATTGTTTCTTCGTTGCTCTTTGCTGATAAAAAAAGAATGAGAAGAGATAAAAAGGGGCAATAAGAAAGTCAAAAGCACTGAGGCTTAGTGAATCAGGGTATTTTGCCAACCTTGAACCAAAGCAGGGGTGTAGTGCTATTTGTTTAAGTACCAGAGTACTACGTGTGCAGTTAAGTTGTGGCTCAATTCAAAGGTTATGTAACCAATGGTGGCAAGTTTACATGCACCCCCACTAATTTGAGATGCATTTTGTTCTGGAACTGTCAACGCTGCTCAGCTAGATAGCTGTAGTAGAAGCCAACCCGATAGGTAGCCCAAGGTGGGCAGGGCCATGAGTGTATAAAGTATTGGATACAAGGCCCCATTCATTCCTATGAAAGTTGCTCAGTAGCGCATTAAACCAAAATAGTTCAACCCAGATGATTGGCAATGCTTCCGCACTGTGCAGGCCATAGAGCAGACACTTGAGACTTTGACTGGCTACTTCTGGTTTAGTGCTCCGTTAACTTAAATGGGGATAAAATTATTCAACTGTGCAGCTCCACTAGACTTTCCAAATGTTATTGGACCAAATGAATCGAATTTTGATTGTGAAATAATCATTTTGTGGAGGTTGTGACACTATAAAAACATATCAACTGATTAACAGAAGTCTCTTTTGCTATGTAAGTCTATCGGAAAAAGTCTTTTTGGGCTGCAGGGCATACAAAAATTGCACACTTCCTGGGGGCCTGGCATGGGCCTGCATGGTTCTATCATTGTTTAACTAACATTACACCAATGTTACACCTTTTTAGCTGTTCCTGTTTTCCTTGGGGAAAAAAACAAGTGACAGGGTGTCGTTCCAGTGTTCTCTGGCAGCACTACACCCCTGATCAGAACCCATCATTTCATATGTTGAGGTAACTAGAGGAAAGTGTGTATGAGCTTGGTTAGCCAATATTATAAAGCACTTTTGCTGTTGAAGGGAAAAAAATCATTAAACTATACTGAGTTATTTAGGTTACCTACAGTTGTTAACCTCAATGACATGATCCACATTTAGACGTAGGGTTCTATTTTAATGATGCAATTACAAATACCAGTGCAATGGGCATATGCACAAGGCCAAAGGGGATTTAAAACCTACCATTTACTACATAGTCTGCTGTGCTGACTGTGCAGCACATGACAAGGGAAGGACATCAAGAACATCAGGGGCTTCTTAGAGTTAAGGTTCATAAAGAATGGGATCAATCCCCTGGCAATTACGAATATTCAGAAAACAATAAATGGTAATTCACCCTTTGGTCAAGCTATTTAAATGTCATTTAATTGACTTTGTTGGAAGATGAAAAGGTCAATGGGTCACTATAATGATTAAGGATTATCCACAGGGGACAAAGAATATTCATACTGTACTTAATGGCATATTAAAAGGTAGCTGTTGACCTGTCTTGCCCTGGAACAAGGAGTTGGGCAGATTGAGGGACGGTGTGACTCTCACTCATTTGCGATGCCTCATTTTTTAGCGCAGGAAAAAACAAGGCACTGTCATTCATAATTTGGCTTTAGATTTTAATTTAGTTTATTATTTGCTAAGTAGCTATTATTTCCAATGCTACAAGAGCAGCTATGCTACTGTGAAATGCTTGCAGACGTTAAACTCCAGTCGTCCTTTTTTGAGGTACTTGTTTTATAGATACAGATAACCTATCCAATAAACCAGATTGAAAAGGCCAAAAGCAGTGGGGAAGAATATTCTTGAGTAAGAATCAATCTTGGAAACCCGCACATGCATCCTGTTTTCACGCCAGGCACCTGAGCGGCAGTCATCAAAGCAGCAGAAGAAGCTGGCGCAGTCTTTTCCATCCAAGCACTCGTAAGCATAGTCACCCTCCTCGTGATAGGGCACGATGTTGTTCATCTGCAGCAGGGATGTACCAGGTCGGATATTCACCATGCTCGATGCTCTCTGCTGTAAAACAAAACACCCATTTCAGTATGTTACTACACTCTTTAAGAAATAGAGGTGCAAACCACACACATGTAGGGTTCTCAGGCTTGTCCCCAATGGGGAACAGTTTTTGGTTCCTGATAGAACCTTTTAGAAAGGTTCCGTCTGGAATCCTTTCAGAGGGTTTTACCGAAAACCCAACATAAAGGTCATACAGAAAATGATCTGTGAAAGATTCTTCCCAGAATGGCTTATGAGGGGTTCTACAGAGAACCCTTCCATGGTGTAATTCTTCTACCAACCATTCCACCTTCTCAGGGTGCTAGCAAGAACCCACCCATGGTATTGTACCGAGAGCTCTTTTTATAGTCCAAGGATTTCATCTAGAACCCAGGGAGGCTTTAAAGATAGTAGCTGACTTTATTATCCATAGATCTCTATCCTACTACCGGCCAAGGGAACCATGGCCAGCAGCTTTGGGCTTCATGAGGCTCTTAAAGGGCAGGGGCTGATGTGATCCAGCGCAACCCACAACACTTACCTCAAAAAGATATCAACTATGGCAGAACCTAAGTAACATCAGTAGATTCCAATGAATGGATTTTATTTACATCTACATTAAAAATACCATTTGAAACATGAGTAAACATTTGAGTGTTTGAGGGTGAGGATTCCTTCAACACCCAGGCTTTCAACAATTCTTGAAGAACTCCTTCTTCCTAAAAGGGCTCTTTAGATGAAAAGGATTCTTAATGGAACCCTTAGTTAGTACTGAACGGTATGACCAAAAATTTGTATCACAGTATTTCTTATTTTTCATTTTTTAGCATGGCTGGGCCTTTATATAGGTTTATAGTGATCTATTCTGCATTCAGGAGTACAGAACATAGCTATAAAACCATTTTAATGCAATCATATATATGTATATATATATATATATATATATAGATATACTGTATATCTAAGACTTTGATTACTATAGGGTTTGCTTGGCTCCCCTTTGCTTTCCCTGTCAAATGCAGTACCTTAAGGCCCGAACATACTCGGGCGGAACGTACGCGGAACGGACTCCACGGAGGTCCGCGCGGACTCAAAGCGGACGTCCGCAAGCCCTGTGCGCGCAAAGCCCGAATGACTGCGGACATTCCTTGCGGAGTCCGTTCCGCTTACGTTGCGCCCGAGTATGTTCGGGCCTTTACGCAAATACCACTTTAAGCAATGTCTGACCCTTTGGATTCACCGCGCCACTGTTGCTACTGACGGCCTGGAATCCGATCACCGTAATTCCATATTTCAACACTGGTGTTCTACTCAGGTGATGGTGAAATAAATTGCTAGTGTTACCACCATCGGCAACAACAGTAGCCCAAAAAACTAACATTACTTTTTTCTGGTGCATCTCTTTCGTCTCTCTTTCTTCATCCTGCACCTGTCTTTTCTGATCTTCTAAATGTTCTGTGGCGATGGAGCCTCTCCCTGCTGTTAACAGGCTGGGAAGCTTTACCCAGCATGCCTCCTTGGTTTAATTCTGTAAATGTACAATTAAGATTATTAAAGTTACAAATGGGGTTTTTTTGTCAAACGCTATGTGCCATGGCATTTCTTCTGTTAAAGAGAGTTAGTGTGGTTTATCATTTGTTTTGTTCTATGATTCTAACCATAAGTAAAAAGAGTATGCAGTTGATAGGAATCCCCTTTCCCATTTGTTATACACTTTTTAAATGCTCTTCCCTGTTTGCCAATGCATGCCAGCAATTGTCTCAGCTATATGGCAGTATGACGGTTATTCCAAAGACTCATATCATGTGGAAAATCAATACCAATATACCGCCCAGCGCTACCCTTAGACTTACACAGAACCATTGAAGTTCCACTTCTCTCAGCCCTCCTGGAAGAACCCTTTTGGAACTTTCATTTCTACGAGTGTATGACATTAAGTGGGTTTAAAAGAAAGCGAGTGTTAAGTACCTGTGTGTTATTGTTGGCTTTAGATTTCTTGGTCTGTCTGTTGCTGGTGAAGTAGTGCAGAGTGCCGTACTCCATGAGGGCAGCGAAAGTGAAAATGAAGCAGACAGAGACAAACAGGTCCATGGCAGTAACATATGAAACCTTAGGCAGGGACTTCCTGGAGATGGTGCTTAGAGTTGTCATCGTGAGCACTGTGGTGATACCTAAATGGATTGTCACAGAGACAAATCACTCAGTGGGGATATTTTGACATAGTTGGACGCAGTGCCTCTTTCTGGCATTGGGGTAATCATTGCAGGAAACGTTTCTTTTTTAGATCAATGTCTAGTACAATGATATACAGAACAAGGCACATTTGAACTCAGTTAAATTGTGTATGAAATAAGAACATATCAAACCTAGAGATGTGCGGGCTGGGACAGCATCCTTGTTGATCCAGAAAGAAACCCAGGACAAGACCACGATCATACTGCAGGGAATGTAGGTCTGGATGGTAAAGTAGCCCATTCTCCGACTCAGGTCAAAAAAGATTGTCATGATTACGTATTCGCCTGAAAGTAAAACAATAAGGTAGATGTAGAGACTAATCATTAAGAAGTCAAGGCAGAAAAGTGAGATGTTCAAAGAATTTAGGTAAAGGCTGGGTAAAGTGGAGCATATTATATGAAGAAAGGTATGTAACCTATTGCAGGTTGCCAGTTTTGTATGACTGGGGTAGTGTGCATTGTATAAATAATAATAAATAATAAAAAGGGCAACCTGGTTAGGAACTCCTGCACCGACACCATCTTGCCACCATGACAAATCGACTCATGTAGTTCACTGCAGATAATTCCAGGCAAGGACAAAAAAACTTGACCCGTGTGAGGCTCAAACTCACGACTTTCAGATAATGAGACCGCCGCACTGCCTACTGCAGACACAGCACAAAACGTTGCCAAACTGCACAAGTCAAATCTACAGCGTCTTTTATCTCATAAAAAGAAATGACTGCTTGTCCTTTCCACAAATCTTCCCTTGATGGGCAAGGCCAGAGTCGAGACAGCAGTGAAAGCTTAATTCTACCAATGAACCACCAAGGCTCACATGAACTGCCACAGTATCACTGAAACACGGGTTCGAGACTATAGTTCACTGCAGATAATCTCAGGCAAGGACAAAAAAGTCTTGCCCCATGTAAAGCTCGAGCTCATGACCGTCGCATAGTGAGACTGATGCTCTGTGAACCCCGCCTACGAGGCACAAGATGCTGCCGAACTGCATGACTGCTTCTCCTTTGCACAAATATCCCCTTAATGGGGAAGGCCCTATTCAAGACAGCAGTGAAAGCTGGGCATTGGACCCGGGCAAGGACAATAAAACTGGGCAAGGCCTGATTCAAGACCGCAGTTAAAGCTTACTGCTTTGGCTGGGAATGGGACCCAGGTCTCCCAGGTAGCAAGCAAGAATTCTATCACTGAACTACCAATGCTCACATGACGTTGTTATCTTCTACACAGATGATGCCCACATCACAACAGAAAAACGTGTTTCCTTTCCACTGGTCTGTCTACATGCTGCTCTCAGCTCTTAGCTGGGTCACACATTCCAGTGTCTTCTGATGTTTCTGTCCAGAAGGTTGTACCACCAATCATTTCGGTAGCTCACAAAAAGCAAGATTAACGTTGTAAATAAAATATTTTTGCCCCCATTTTCTGCAGCATTGATATGCAGTATGTTCATGTAGCAAAGAAAATGAAACAAAGCAACCTGCAACATGATACACAAAGGCTATGTGCTAATGGCGGCTTTTGTTCAGTGGCATTACTAATGTAACGTTAGATCAAGTTGGACAAAGTGCATTTAAAACGTATTCCCTCAGATGCAAATCTGAACCATTCATAGATTGACATTTACCACAGAGTGATGCTTGTCAAATGAATGGTGAAAGGTGCTTTTTAGCTGATTTCCAGCCCAAATACAGAACAAAAACAGGTCCATACCAAGGACTGATTACTAACAGTAGTAAAAACTTATTGCATTTGCCAGGAATCGGACCGGGTCTCCCATGCAGGAGGTCAGAATTCCACCACTGAACCACCAATGCTCACATGATTGCCTTTCTTAATACTGCTATGACAAGGCGCCATCCACGAGGCCTTATGTGTTCGCAATGGTGAGCGTTAGTGTTGTCACAGTACCAAATTTGGGACCCACGATACGATACCAGTGAAAGTATCACGGTTCTGAGTAGTATCACGATACTACGACAAAAATGAGGCAGATGTGCCTTTTGTCATTTATAAAAAGATAAATCACTTTTCTATAATACATCAATGATATTTCAATGGAATAAATTACTTATTATTATTGACAGCATCAATAAGTGATTAACATAGGGGGGATCAAAATAAAATAAAAAAATAGAATAAAAACCAACCAGCCACCCTCCTCCTCTGACAAGTTAAGAACAGTCCCTTCATAAGTAAAGAACAGTCCCTAAAGTGCGGTGAGGTTTGTGGACCGTTACCTGCCACAGAGAGAAATGTGAACAGCTCGTTTCTCCTCTGACACGTCACATACCTGTGTGCCGCCACGGCTCGGCTGTTCAGGTATTTCTGGACAGTCATGACGCCAACAAAGAGGAAAATATTGGACCTGGAGCTGGGCTTCTCCGTTGCCGGTAAGCCGTTATCTTGCGCCGCGGAGCACTATGGCTGCCATATTTGACAGGAACGTATTCCTGTCTGTGTCTGTGACCCCCGTTCAACCCACAACCGACAGGATTTGCCTTTCGTTCCTGCTGCTGGTTGAAATCTGTACTCGCACAGCGTGCTCCTGAATGATTTCTTTTACTTGCATAAAACTATTTTTAGTCGCAAATGTGAGTAAAATGCTCGCACCATAGAGCTCTGTGGAAAACAAATCACTGTAGCATATATCAACAAATCTAGCCTACAAATAAAAATAAATAAATAAATAATAACTTTCACTACTTAAATATACTCAATAGCTCAGCTAATACCTGACATGTCACTGGAAAACAAACCACTGCAGCAGCATATTGAGTGCCAGGTGGCCATGGACACTCACCCTCTTGTGATTGGACTTTGAACTTATCCCACAGTAGTGGTTCCCTGAGGTACCGTAGTACTACGGTACTCCAACATTATGGTATCATATGTAGCGTGGTGTTTTAGTACCGCGGTCTACCGTTGGTACCAGTATACCGTGCAACGCTAGTCAGCATGATGTTGATTTTATTCATCTCCCCGAGCGACAGCAATGGGTTGGGATGACATCTTCGCAGGAGCATACCTTCCACAGTGTTATCAGCAGTGCTAACAGAGCTGACAGAGCTAACAGTGTGCTCATATGGCATACAGTGGTTTGAGCACTGGTGTATGAGCACCACTCTCCCGCACACACCTGGCCTGGGTAGCGAGCAGTACAGAGTAATAGCAATTAGCTAGAAATGAATTATTCTCTGCCCAGAGTGTCATTACTCCACTGTAACTGTGCATAGCAAATAGTTGTTTGCTGCTATATGAATATCCTGAATGTCATTTATTGCACCTTTAACATTGAGGAATAGGGCATTTGGCCTTGACAGAGGTCTGCACTTTTCATGTTCCATTGTTACTTGAATATGAATTACAGATGATTAATTTGTAGACAGATAAGACTGCACATGCACAAATGATTGGTTTACACCACTGTAACACAAGTGCAGCACAAGGACACACTGATTATATGTGATGATCTTGAAAAGTAGTTTTACTAAACCTAATCCAAAGTCTAAATTCATGTACAACTGGAGACTGGCAACATAAAAGGACTTGGCCATATTCCTTTACCTGACTGGGTGTGCGCCACATCAGAGCTGTTCCTTAACCCTACAAAGGCAAACTGGTAGAGTCTCCAGTACCGCTGGTCTGCCACCTCCACTGCCCGTCTCTGCCACCGGTACATGATCTCATTCTTGGGATAACCATCTATAGAACCCCCGAACAAAGACAAAAAATAAATGAATTAGAAGCCTTACTGATGCCTATACATCTGTCATCTAGTGTACTGTACATCACAGGGCAACACTGCACCATGGCAAGGCAAAGGGGAGCATTCAAGATGGAACTGACCTGCCCAGTCTCATGAAAGTTCTTCAAATGAGCAAGATGTCTGCAATTGCTTAACAGTCTGTGCACTACAGTGTGGTAGGTAATCGCAGGCTTTCATAGGCATACCTGTAATAGTCAGTAGTAGGTCATTTGTGCAGAGGTGAGCTAGTGTTTACTCCCAGGAAATAACCAGTCTGGAAGTAATTGATCTTCCTGGTGCTGGAGTCACATGCTTTGACTTTTGATCGGACCTTTCTCTTAAAAGATTTTACTACTACTTCTGTCACTGCTACTGAAAGCACTATTTGCACAACTGCAAGAGCATGTTGGCAGAAAACCAAAATGTATGTTCTTTAACAAATAACCAATGCTGTTGTTTTTCAGGTGAGGGTTATTTGGTCATTTTAGTAGTTATGTTGATGAAATTACCACTGGTTTGTGCTCATTTGATGACATTTTGTGTGACTGTACTGGTCCGAACATTTGTTCTTAACTCCATGGAATGGTCTTTGCATTTTTCACCAGTGTGGAAGATTAACATCATGACAAGACATGAGAGGCTGAAGCACAATGCAAGAGACGAATGAAGGATGACACAGACAGCATGAATCAGACTGGGAGAAGGTGCATAATTCATTAAGTCTGCCAGAGAAAATGGGACTGGGTGACCTCCTCTCTCCGCTGGTGGAGCAGATGATAGATTGGTACAGGCTTAGAGAGGGCAGCCTCAAGCAGATGGGCCTTTTGGCAAGGAGAAGGAACCAGGGCTTAGCCACTATGCTAGCCCACACAGAAGCTCCTGTCTCTGGGCACGTTACGGAAGTTGAAGTCGAGATGGCGGGGTCAAAAATGGGAGGGGGAAACGTCTGACCACCTACAGCTTGAAAACTCCAGTGGACACGAGTGCTCATCCATTGGAAAGTTATGCAGCTTAAGGTAACACTCCGCATTAATAGTCAACCTGACAGAAACAGAATTGTGACAGAGAAAAAGCATGTCTCAGCATTTCCCTCCCAAGTGTGACTGAACATAGTAAAGGTACTTCATGTTTTCTCTGTAATTACACCAACAAATGCAGGAACAAGACCATTAAATCATACCTAAAGAGATCAACACCTACAGAAGAACTACATGATAAAAATACAGATGCACACACTAAAGCTGCACAAACAACAACTTTTGAAGACTTGATTGTTCAACATTAAAATGGCTACAAAAAGGTTAGCAAACTGGCAACATAGCTGTCCCACCTCAGTGTGTACATGACTCTGCCATTGCTCCACAGTCTCAGGAGGCGGTTGGGAGTGGTGATCCAGTGGGCATCCGATTTGCGGGAATTCCTGAAGAATGTGTCCGGAATCCAGATTTTGCCTACCATGTTACTGTTTAGCATGAGCAGCTTCATCGAGCTGTTGAACTTCAGTCGGCTGTCATACCACGTCTGGGCAAAAAAGATGTCAATGGTGTATTCCTGCAACAGAGTTAGGAAAAGCATGCAAATATATTTTTATATATACATTGGATTGGATTGGATTTTGTATTATTTCACAAAGTAAGATCTGTGCAAACAAAAGTTTATGATGCTTACACTGTTTGTTCAGCAAGATATTCCTTACAAATGAACACCACTTTTAGGATTTTTGAAGCATAAATGCAGTTGCCAAAAGTAAAAAGTAACGTTAAACGATAAACAAACTACACCAAGGTCACATGACTTCTCGACGTGGTGACATTCTGTAGTCTCATTAAGCCACTTGTCAGCAACTGCCTTTCTTAAGACAGGTAGAAGCTTCCAAATTTACAAGTAGGGTATTTATTGATGTATTTTATGTTGTAGAACAAAACGCAAATGTGTTCACCTCAGGCCTTGTTTCAGGCGTTTAGCCAAAAACACATTAAAAAAACCCCACTGACTTAGAGACGAGGAAACTGAAAATACAAAAATGCTAACTCATCTTCGTGTTTTAAGACTAATTCCCGCATCACTTCTTCAGTGACTTAATTACTGGATGGATAGACAGCAATGAGATTTGGTTCAGACTTTCATTTTCTCCTTAAGATGATTTAAAATTACACAATCATCAAATCAAAGTTGTAAGTTGTCAGTAAAATATTGTATATGTATGTATGTTCTTGGTTCCAAGATGATGAATCCTAATGACTTGCAATGTCCTGACCTTTACTCTAGCACCAACAAATAGTTAACATTTCTTGAGAGTGAAATGTCTCCACAGCTATTGTTTGGCTAGTCATGAAATCTGACATACAATCAAACAAATAAAATCTCAAATCGAGGTCTACTAACTAGCTTTGTGCAGCACCTTCAACTGCATCTCAGTGGATGGAAGCTGAAAGCTCTGGAAAAACTAATCTTGTATTAAAATACCATTGCCAAGAAACTTAAAAAGAATCAACTTTCACATTCAACTACCGACGGGGTTTCATTCATTTTTGTACACATCTGTGGTACCCAGAGGGTAAATCCTGATTACCTCCTAATACTGTAAAACTATAAAAACGTAACTCCATTTTTGTTTGTGCTTTCTGTTAATTTGACATTAGTAAGTCCATTATCCATTATATGAGCATACAAAAAACAAAAGGAAAAGATGGGGCAGTCTCACCATGTTGATGGGGTCGACTGGTCCGATGCTGTTGACATACACGGCTGTTTCAATCACTGTCGGCCTCACTGAAACATGACAGAAGACATACTGCATTGACAGAAACGGCATCAACCTTTGTAAATGTGTTAGCTGATGTCCAAAAAGATGCTATCTAATCTTATCAACCTAAAGAGATATACTCCATCCATTCCACTCCATCCCATTGTTTCCTTACCCCTCTGTTGAGGCACACTGATCCAATAGTAAAAGGTGGAGCTAGAAACACTGTAGTCCAATTATTGGTCTAAAGAGTGGTCACTCTTGCTTGACAAGGACTTATTGCAAACACCTGCTATTGTTAAATATCCCATCAATTACAACAGGGACTCTAAACACACCGGCCTGTTCTTTTATGTTCTGAAAAAGTCGCCATGCAAACCCTGGACAATCAACCAGGTGCAGACATTCCTCTGCATCTTCAGTGACACAGCTATAACCTAACAACACCATTAAAAGTACTGTCAGCTGTAGAAGTGCCAGGGTTAAGGTTCATGTCCATACTGGCTATGTCTGGTTGTCAGGGTACCGAAAATGGAAATGCAGCCTTTGTAAGTGGACAGGGTGAGGATTGTTACTGAGTTCTACAAGTTATTAGGGTTGTCTTGAATTGAAGGGTGGATTGGTGGCAGGAAACAGACTGGCAACAGCAATTCAAGTAGGTAGCATAAGGCCAGGACTGTTGTGCATAAAGATGTCTCTTAGTGTCAGCAAATGTTTGTTTTAATGCCCAGCTCTAATCTCAATTACTTCAATACTTTACAAGTTTTTATGTATATATTGAGCATTAAAAATACAATATCTAAGACTCAGCTGTCTTTGTACTATCCAACACTACATATTTCTGGGGAGACTGAAATATTCCAGCAACTATTGACCTTTTTACACAACAAAACATGACATGTTACTCTTACACAACCACTCAGTGAATCATTGTTATGTTCTGTTAATCTAGTCCATGTGCACTCAATCTGCATGAACACCTGTGCAATGGCCTAGGCACTGTAGAAGTGGTTTTCTATGACAAATCAGAGCAACTTACAACAAACACAGCAACACGGCACAACAAAGTAACTGTTTGGGCAAAATGGACAAAAACTCCTAAAGGTTCTCAGTATCATTTAAAGTTTGAATATCTACAGTTTCATGACAACTCAGCAAATTACATACATAATTACATAATTACAATGCAGAGGCACAGAGGCACATACACACTATTTGATTGACCAGTTTCTGTTGAATCATCTTAAAAATGTCAATGACAAATGCAACCAACCAAGTACTGTATATGTGGTGGCTCTCAGCTCCTCAGAGCAACCTATGTAACTTTTGATGAACAGCAGCCATTACTGCTGAGGTCAAATGAGAGTTGAGTTTTTCCTTTGTAAGAGGAAGAATGTATCATTCTGAATGTTGAACAAGGTTATATACAAGGTTCTCCCCAGACAGCAGCAGCTGTGACATTGTCTTTTCACAAATGTTTTCATGCAATGCCATGGCAGTAACCCAGACTGCACAAGGCTATTTTAGAACTTGCTGTTCTGTGGTAACAGAATTTACAAAGCAAAATTCATTTGAACTCAACTTGCCTCCGATGTCAGGCCGCAGTTTGTTGTCGTAGCCCAGCAGCAGTTTATTTAGGATCAAAGTCACATCGCTCTCGTAGACCTTCGGTGATAAGACCCAAGTCTTATTTATGGGCACATCTTCATAGTCCTCTTCTTCTTGTTTACTGGGCCCAAAGGCTGCACTGTGGAGAAGAAAATAGAAACACTGTAAGAAACATGGCTGATGAGACCCTCATTCACTTTTTTTGTATAATTCAATTGGAATATTGTAATGTTTTGCAGGCCTGTCACGTGCTAGTAGCATGAGTCCTCAAATGGTTCAGAATGCTGTAGCAAGAATTCTGACTAAAACTAGAATATTAGACCTAAGTAAACCAGTTTTATCTGTCTTTCATTGACTCCCGTTCTATGTCAGATCAGACTGTAAGTTGCTTCTGATGACTTGCAAAATTCGAAATGGGCATGCCCCTCCCTACCTATCTAATCCCCTTAAACCTTACACTCCAATCAGGACTGTCGGCTCTCAGAATACAGGGCTCCTGTCTGTCCCCAGAGTTAAAATGAAGTCAGCGAGCCACAGGGTCTTTCATGGCCCCTTCCTCCCTATGGAAAAATCAGCCTAATTCTGTTGGGCCAGGCCCTTCTTATTGTAAGGGCCACAGTTTTAAACCGCTTAGAGAGATCATGGTGTGTACAGATACCCTCTTTGCCATTTTACACAATGTTGGGCTGTAGTACTCTCCAAGGACAAAAGTCAGATCTTGCTGCTAAAGGCCTGCATTTGTTCTGTGCTTATTTCAGCGAACATCACACAAAATCAGCTGTCTCTGCAAACACTGAAATTATTTATTCTGTGATCAGCAATGAATATAAATAAAGCCTTTTTTCAATTGTCTTTTGTTTCTACAGTGTGAAGTATAAATATATATACATATGTATTTTGGGAAAAGCTTCAGATCATCTCAGATACAAATCTTAAGCCCCATTTTCACTGCATGAAACAGGCATTGTTGAACTTCACTCAACTCACTTGGAAATGTTCTTTTTTGGATTTTAACAAAAGGTTGGGGATAGCATCCGGTATCTAGCCCTTTTTTTGTGGTACCACTTCAGTCGAAGTCGTGAACGAGCAGAGCCGATACTGAAAGTTGGTGTTAAAACACTGCCAACCACTGAGAGAACTGTCACTCATGCAGCAAGGGACATCCTGCGCAAAAACACCATTTTTAAAATGGCAAAGCCTCTGTCAATAGTGACTTCAATTTTTCTATTCCCCTTAACCCAGATTTAAAAAATGGCAGCACGCAAAACCCCAACATGGTCAATTGACGAATTGCATAAATTCCTTTGTTTGGTTGCCAATAAAAGAATCCACTGCAAGCTAGATGGGGCAATGTGTCACATTGGAGATGATGCCACAGCAGTTTCATGTGGTGTCAGCTAAGAGACCCACTTCTATTGACTGGGTACTATCTGCAGTGGAAAATAAAAGTGAGACAAGTACCTGGTACCAAAAGTGAGTCAAGTTGAGCAGAACCACACAGTGGAAATAAGGCATAAGTCACATACAAACACCCAGTGGATTCAGAGAAGCAGAATGCTCAGTGAATACTATGCAAAAGGGCATGTTGAGGATGTAACTTCAGAATGAAACAGAGCTGTCGGCAGTTTGTGTTTTCTGCCACTCTGCTATGCTGGCTATTACAGGAAGTTACACATGGCTGAACTCTCAGTCTGTGCCAAAGCGTGCCGCTGCTCTTCTGTTAATGAACATGGACCTGATACTGTAAAGAGACCTGAGGACTTGGCGTTCAGCCCAGACTGTTAGGTTACCCTTTCCTGGATGACTTCTAATACCAAGGACATGGTACAATAACCCAGTGCAGCAGAAATGAACCCTGCTACTTTCTGATATCACCAGAGAAGAAATAATACTGTACAACGCTTCACTTGGAAACCATGTCCATCTGAATCTGAAAGTCTAGTAAATGTGAATCTTTTTTGTCACACATTTAGGATAATATCTTTTTTTCTTTTCCTCCACCAGCAGCGGGGCATAAGGAGAAGACGTGGCCTGTTAGTATGTCTGTGTCCATCCAAACACCTTAGCACAGGACAAGATATCTGAGCAAATGATGAAAAATTGTCATGAAATCTGGTATGGATATTAATGACCCTGAAGAACTATTCCCAATGACTTTGATGACACCCTCACTTTGTGCCAAGCTCAACTGTGTGATTCATTTTCCCTTAGCGAACGTGTCGGTCTATAATGGTTAAAAACTAATTACATTTGCATGGTGTGCTGTACATGGCTTCTATGGATTTGCATGGCCCCAGAGGACAAACATGGAGATTAACCCATTCAATGAACCCTGTTAAAACATGGACGTAGTGTCTATCAGTGTCATGCATGACCCATAGGTTTCTAAAGAGAAGTTTGAAGCTTGGATTTGAGTTTATTATTTGCCACGATTGCTTGCTTATGTCAGCTCATAGTTCATGTAATTCTGCGTTATTAAAAGGTGGGCCTCAGTTTTGTTTTGGCCATTACATTACATCAATTAATTTGGCAGATGCTTTTGATTTACATTTTTTACCAAACACACACAAAGGAGCAAGTACACTGGGTATGGAAGATGCCATGGTTTGAACAACCAACCCTATGAATAATGGCTGGTCCTCTCTCCCTACAGAGCTACAGCTGCCCAATATCCACATATATTGACTCTAACAATCAAATGCTGTTTCATCACCTAAGCTGTTGCAGGCCACCTCCTCTTAAAAACTCAAAAGGTTTCCAAAGACATGATGTGGAGAAGTTCAAAAAGGGTCAAATTAATGCAAATGCTGTCTAACACACCGGGTGACAACCAACCATTGTCATACAACAAGGTTCCAATGAAATCTCACAGAAATGCATGAAATGGACAGGGCACATGTTAAATTTGCATACTGGCAACACAAAAACAATGCAAATGGAAAGTCATTTATGAATGATCACACTTTTGTTGTGAAACGGTCGCTTAGGGTTTAGTTTAGAGTTTAGGGACAGAAATGTTTTTGGTTACGTTTAGAGAACAAAAATCCTTGGTTAAGTTTTGGAAATGATCAGGGTTTCAGCCAAAATAACTACATACAGGACATAAGTGAGGTAAACTTACGTACTTTAAAGTAAAGTATCTACCTAAAGTACTTTGTGTAGTTATTAGTTACTTTGCGTGGTTATGTAAAGTATCTAGCTAAAGCAAATTGCGTATCTACCTTTACGACTTGGTGTCATTACATAAAGTATATACCTGTCACATTGAGTTACATTGAGTCCAAAAAGTCATGTGACTACTTTGACTTTGGTTTGACACAGGAAATTAACAGCGGTCTCCTGGTTGATAGTCCAGGTTTGTTTGACCCATCCACCACCCCTACTGCTCGCTTCTGGCAGACTTTCTGACTCTTTATACTGATATGCATGTGTCCAACGTGACAAAAGATTCTCATTGACTTTGAATTGGCACTGTTTTCCTGTTGCCACCAAGTAATTTTAACACAATTTTGTGCCCACCACTACGTCATAAGTCATTAAGTGTTCATGGCCATTTAATTTAATTTCTTTTTATGATACTGGCTGGCAGTCAGTAGCTGGTTTCTATTCCACGTTATGCATAAAAACAGAAATAGAAATTTATCACTCTGAAATAACTGCCCTGTCAGAGCCTAGCTGTCTATACTTTGCATATACACCCCCAGCCTCTGTGAATCTGTACAGTATGTGTGAATGCACTGTTTGCTGTCCAGATTATCCAAATTAATTTTATAGAGGTCAAACTGAAAGTGTGCACATCTGAAATGTTGCTAATAATCCAGTGCAGGGAAAACTGTCCATACACAACTAGAGTAAGTACAGGTCAAAGTTGAAGCAGGAGTTGGGTCTATGAACTGAAAAGAGATACAGAATTATCCTTTAACTTGTTTTACTGTTTTTTAATTGCCATTTGCTTGCGAGAGATTTAATTTTAAGTCATTTCCAGCAGGCTTTTCAAAAGATGCTCATCAGTTGTCCTTGATTCCTCTCTACACCTGACAATAGTTTGTTGTTTTATCCTGTGTGAGACAGCTTTATTTGATACGGTGTTAAAGTTTTCAATCTTGTTGCAAAAACTAAGGTGCTGGTGTAGCCTGGAGCCAAATTGTGTTTTTAAATTTTGATAAAAACGGTGCAGACTAGGCAGAGTGGTGAGGGTACAAGCAATCAGCAAGCAATACATCGAAATGCGAAAAAACTGACTTTGTATTTCTAGTTTAATGTTGGGAGTTTTTGTGCTCTGTTCATTACAGAACAGTCAGAGTTTTCCTGTGGGGGCCATTAGAAGAACTCAAGCTGACTGTAACACTGTGGCACTGCCGCTAGCAATGAGCTGGTTGCTGCTTGAGTTCAGCTGAAGTTTAAAATCACACAGAGACAGAGTTCCACTGAATTTCCTTGCTTTGACTCGGTGTGTTGATTCAACTGGAGCCCCGGAGCCTTTTAATGGTGATTCACTGATTGTGCACCAGTTCAGTCTGTCTCAGCATGTTTTTCTTCAGGGACTTTTCTCCACTGTCATCTGTTCTAGTGGTTGCTTGACAAGCTAAAACCAACAAAGCCACCACCGATCACCAAGTTGAAGAACCAAAGGTCTCCTGAGCATGTGGCCTGAAACCCTGGCAGCTGGTCACCACTTACAGCATTATATTGATAATCAAATCATGTCAGACAGCTCTTAATGATGCTTTTGAAATAATTTAAGAGGGAATAAATAAAGATTTCTGTGAAGGAAATATCTGTATGCACAGTATTCAGCTTAGCTTGTGCATGCCTATAAGTTAAGAGAAGCTTTGTATTATCTGCCCAGACTCTGCGCTGCAGCTGGCAGACTTCCAGCTGTTCAGAGCAGATCACGACACAGAGCTCTCCGGCAAATTGAAAGGTGGAGGTATGTGTTTTCACACCACCAGTGGCTTGTGTAATGATGTAGCAGTGATCCTACAGCACTGTTCTCCTGATCTGGATACTTCTTTCATGAATTGTAACTCTTTCTGCTCCCCTCATGAATTTGTTTTATTCATACTGGTCTGTGTTATATTCCACTGCAAGCCAACATGCAGGAGGCTCAGCGCACACTTGCCAACCAGATTCTGTATGTGGAGCAGACAAACCTGGACTACTTACTGTCCTTGGCGACTTTAACAGAATGTAATCTCAGCCATGACCTCCCCAGATACAGATTTCTTTAACACTTGACCGTAGAGTATGTTGGATCACTGTTACACTACAATCAGCTGTGCCTGTCATGCCATCGCTGTGCTGCAATGGGATAATCTGACTGCATCCTGGTCCACCTGCAGTCCAAACTTGACTGTAGCCTACAGTCAAAATGACAGCAGGCCATGGAAATGCTAAAACATGCACATATGACTCAAAGCAACCTCAAAGTTACGTAGGTTAGGTTTAGGAAACAAGACATGATGACAATGTACCCTAACTCTAAGTTCGCTCGGTTTTAAATTATTCCAAATACTGGTCTCCTTGGGGACCGTCCTGTTTCTCTGGGGAAAGTCCTGTATTTTAAAATGTATTCTCACAGAACGGTTCATGTGATATCCTACGAAGAATGAACACAGTCTGTATGATATTCTACAAATTTGCTCCCCATGTACGTAGTGAACGTAAAGTTATGGAGGTTAGATTTAGGAAAAGAAACATGGTGAGGACGTGCCTTAAAATGACTCAGAGTTCACACAGATCTGAACACGCGACTCCAGGGGAAAGTCCAGAGTGGGAGTCTGTTTTTTGTGATCAGTCCACCACCCCAACCTGCCTCCTGACAAGCGCTCTGGGCTCTTCCTTGTTGACTGCCATCAACGCATCAGTCACATGATCACAGCCTTTCAAAATATGTGGGATATGTACAAATTTGGATGCATTACTTTACATAGGAAAACATACAAGAAATTTGTGAGAACAGCCTGGTGTTTTGTGATCCATCAATCAAGCCAACCTGCCTCCTTACGTGGACTACTTCCTTCTTTTCTCCTTTCAGCGCACTGGTCACGTGATCGCTGCTTTCCTGATTACCTAGCTTAAACACAAATTTCTGGCTCATGATTACATGGTTTAAACAAATTGTGGTGGAGTCGTTTTTGTAGGTATACATGCAAACAATGCATGAGAACAAGCTGTGTAATAATATATAATATGTGTTCTACAATACAATATAAGGTGTTGTAAACCATATTTGTGTCATGCTTATGAAGGCTTTATAGGGGGACTTCAAGTGTAAGCATTGAGTTAATGTGATACTGATGTCGACAGTATGAGCACTTTTTTTCATTTACTCTAACCTCATAGTCCTTAATTTGTTTTTTCAAAACAATGATTTAAAGATCGCCTCCAGTCTTCAATGTAATTTGAATTTAATTTCCTGCTTCTCATTCGCTCACTTACTCACTCACTTACTCACTGAAAAAACAGAATCTATGACCAAGCAAATATTGTTAAACTATTGTAGACACAAGATGTCTTCTACTGCACACACAAGGTCATTCTCAGTGAATGTGCACCTGAGGCTTCAATACACACAATTTTGTGAGTTGCATATGGGACAATGACTGGCTTCAGAACAAGTTGTCAAGTCATACGTCTGTGCCCATGAAGGTTTTGTACTTCAGCAGCTAGATATGAAAAGAAACTCTGCACAGTCAAGCTAAAACATCACAATGAAGAAATGAACTATAAGCAACACACATGATTAAGGACAAGATGACATACAGCATTACTGTCACTTTAGAGGATATAAAGCTATCACCACACAATGTTATGCTAGTTTTAAGGGGTAGGCTACCACCAATGTTAAAATCCCTCTCAGCCTGTGAAACCACTGCATGAACTCTTTTGTCAAATCTGAGAAAATAACCCTGATGGTATCATCTCTGCTTGGGCTTGAGACCACGATTTTTTAACCAGGGGTGCAAGTCACAGGCACTGTAGCATATGGTACCATCTGCCAGTACCACAACAAGATGACTTTCTATGTTGTCCTGTCTTATTGTAAACTCATCTGATACTGGAGAAATGTCTTTAACTTTCTCTTCCAAGATTTGTAAGACATTTTCTGTAAGGCCATTCTTCCTTTAAAGTAATACTGTATGTTGTTGTATGTTAAATGTCTAAAGGAAATAAAAGGTTAACATTAGTTAATTCAGGAAATGAACTGATTCATGGCAGAGTTTAAAATAACATACTTTTTAATCTTTGGGCTTGGGGAAAGGTATCAAGTATTTTCAAGTCAAAGTGAAGTCACCAGTCATTTGTTGTTTAAGTCCAAGTCAAGTTGCAAGTCTTTTTTGTTTTTCCAAGTCGAGTCTAAAGTCATAAAATTTGTGACTCAAATTCGAGTTCAAGTCATGTGACATGAGTCCACACCTCTGTTGGTAACAGAAAGCCTAAGTTACGAACATTTAAAAGGTAAAGGCAATCACTGGGAAGAGGGGGGAAATATCTAGGTGCATTATGGGAAATGTAGGACTCGGGAGTTTGATCTCTAGAGACTAAAAGTTATCTGTGCCTCTGCTGCTTCAATTTGAACCATTCTCATAATGCAACGTATTCTTACAGTGTGGTTTGTATGATATCCTATGACACATGCATGCACGACAGTTTGTATGCTATCCTACAAAACTGCGCTCCAGGAATTACGTTACATCCTTCATGTACAATTACGTAATTGTAACATAAAGTTATGGGTGTTAGGTTTAGGCAATGAAAGTTACTGTGGTCAGCTTTAGGAAGAGAAATACAGTGAGGATGTACCTTAAATTGACTCAAAGTTCACTCAAAGCTTACGCGGATCCAAAAGCCTGATTCCAACCTAAAGTCGGATCTGCCTCCTTACAAGCACTTGGAACTGCTTCTAAATACGCAGGATATGTTTGAATTTAGGTGCATTGCTTTTCATACATGTATAATGATAACACAGGAGCTCAGAGTGGCTCCAATTGCTCTGTGGGGTGGACCTCAGCATTGACTAGCATACACTATTTCAACTCACCAGATCACTTCATGAAAACTGTAAATTAATGAGGTGTGATTTTAAATATGGCAGGCAGACACATTACAGAAACTCTGATTTATTTATTTATAGTATTATCATAAGACTCCCTACCTTTAAGGCTCCAGATCTTAAGTGTGCATTGTGCGTTAGCAGACCTCAAACAGGCGTGTGAGACTTTAATATGCAAAATGATTTTGTTGAAAAAAGACATGTAGTGTCCACTCAGCAGCTCAGCAGCTACTACCTAACATGTTCACATTCCTCACCTGGAGGAGTAGGCCTGCCCTTACCAGGACACAATTTACACCTCTGTGACAGAGGTCTCCTCTGAGGCTGAGCTAAGTGATGTCTTCCAAGGAACAAAATCATCCATCATCCATCCATCAATCGCCCACATGACACCCCACTGCTGTAGGAGGACAGATAAAGGCTTAAGGCATGTGACAGACACTCTGAAACTACAAAACTCACATGCAGGTGTAATAAAGCCACCCTCTCTTTGTCCTCACAGTGCACTTAGATATGAAACAACGGGGTTCCGCGCAGATTAAGGTAAAATGCAGACATATGACTCAAGGCAAGTTCATTTTAAGAACATTTCCCGACGAGGCAGAGAATCAAACGAGTCCCTGTAAGGCCCCAAAGCTCACACAGCGACCCGCTGATCACAGGTACAACACAAGATGCGGAACGCAGCGATCCCCGTCGAGGGCAAAGACACGAGGAGGCGGCAACATCTGCACCCATTTCCCCTTACAAAGCTCCCTCCTCTCGTCATGATGGAGACACCCCTGTTTCTTCGCATCCATGCACACTTACCAGAGTCCAAGGAGAGCCAGAAGCAGCCAGGGGTTCATGGCTTTGTCCTGCACAGCTCTGACGAAACGCCACTTCATTCTCTGCTCCACAGCTGGCGGACCAACTCAACAGTGTCCACGGAGAAAAAGAAACAGTGGAAGAAATCGGAGTTTTCTGTCGTCGGGTCGCGTCTAAATGCAGCCGATGGGGTTTAATAGTAGCGACGGCAGGATGTGAGAAATGCGTCCATGGTGTGTGAGGAGGGGGAGGATGTGGCAGAGTGAGTGAGGCTGCTGCCGGGGAGCTGACTCTGCTTTAGTCCATCTGCAGTGCCGCTAACAGGCTGCTCTCACACTGCTGCTCTCACACCGCTGCGCTACACAACATGGATTTCCTTTACACTCTTCACAAAGACTCAGTGATGCTTGAAGATTTCCACTGTTTCTTAACTATTATTCACGCTGACGTTTATCTATGCTTGGAAAGCAGAGCTCACTATGCAGATGAAACCTGCTTCACATTCACATCAGCTGCTGTGTAATCCATTTACAGCGCAGGAGTGTGGCCACATCATGCAGTGTGCTGGTGACCAGTGGACAGTGTCCACAAGAGAAAACCTCAGGCTGTTAGCCTCAGAGCAGCTTCAACAGTTGGGGTTTGGATTCAGTGCAACCCCCAATAAAAAACTAGTGTTTCATCATTTGTATTTTTTATATTTTAATTTATTTCCTGTAAACTTTTTGTAAACTTGTAAACTTCTAGATAATATATCAAAGCCCCTTCCCTTCTACAAGCAGCATAAAATGGTGGAGAGCTACTGCATCATTTTTATCTCTGTTTAGGGGAGACCAGGTATTATCAAACAAAAGCTGCAATTTCACCAAATACTTTCAGTATAGTACCCCCAAACCCAGACCTTTCTCATTCTAAAGTCATCAAATACCACTGCCTGTCAGTGATTTTGGCATCAAACCGCCTTTTGTGGCGCTATGATGCCACACCAGGTAGCGTCAGCTTGTAATGCATACAGACAGAACCTTTTACAGTGCTATGATATGCCACCAGTCGGCTGGATGGCACCTGTTGTGGCCGTTTTGATACGCCTTTAGATGGCGTCCATTCGAAATGCTACCAGTGACAACATGATATAACAGAGTCCCTATAGCTCCGTGCTTCCTGTATGAATGTAGAGCCAAACCATGATGTTTTTTTGTCTAAATCTAACCACATTCTTTTGTTGCCCTAGACCTTACCATGTGCTTTTGTTGACATCCAAGCGTTGATTGCACTTATCCTGTGACATCAGCAGCAGGAGGATACCTGTGAAATATGTAGACGTGAAAGTCCACTGACAAAGCGGCGATATGTGGGGAATTGAAATCAGAATCTGCTGGGTAACCGTTACAGACATGTAGGGAAGAGTCGCCTTAAATGCACTGTTACAATTGTAACACACAAGTTTTCTCTTGCAACATAAATATCATCATGATGACATTGATGGCATGTGTCAGTACAGTAATAAACATCCCTCAACACGATTCGTCCACTCTTCAGGGAGCGGCAGTCGGAAAACCAGTTTTACACAAACAAAATTAAAATTACAGTTGAGGGGTATTTTTTCAAACAGAATTTTGTGCGTGTATGTTGTGGAGCTCAAATCCACACAGCTGTCTGTGTGTATCTGTTCACCATCAGTTAGCATAGTCTTCACATAGTTTGCTAATGTAGTTGTGGTCTGTAAGGAATGCCAAAACATGGGTGTGACCAGCAGCCACATAATGACTTAAAAATTGTTTTATTGATTTAAAAATTATTTTACTGCTTTAGCTATGCAGCTATGATCGGAACTGTGTCCATAGTCTGTTACTCAGAAATGGCAGACCGTAGAATACCCAGTCAGCAGAATAAATGATGGCATTGTACATTTCTGCAAACTACAGATATGTTACTTTTCAACAATGCTCTGGTTAAGGTGCAGTTATTTTTAGGCACAAAATCAACTTCATTATGGTTAGAGAATGATCATGTTTTGGCTTAAAATACCAAATTTTGGTGGCACAATCCCAGCATGAAATGCAGAAATGTCTTGGTGAAAAACAACCGTTTTCTGTACTCCTGTGGAAACATAGTAATGGGTTGCTTAAAAAGCAACCCATTACTAGTTACTAGTGACATTACTAGTTATGAGTCCCTAGTTACTATGTTTAGTGATTAAAAAGCCACTGAAAACACAACAATGCCAAACAGTTTGGCAGGTGTCTCACCTAGCAGTCACACCTTCCACCAACCCTGCCACTTCCCAGAGACAAAGTCAAATCATATACTAGTTCCCTTTAGAAATGTTGATATATGTATGAAATATACATATGTAATGTACCATGGTTTGCAGAAACGTACACTGCCAACATTTCCTTCAAGTGACTAGGCTGAGATGACGTAAATGAGCAATCAGAATTGAGTATTCAAAAAAGCAGTGTAATATCTGGACATAATTCCCAGAGACACTGAACTGACCCACTGTCAGTTTTTATTGCAGAATATGAACTCTCCTCAGGTTGTCATGATTCCCAGAAAAATACCAAGCACATGACCCAGTTTCCTCAACAGTAGCTACAATCTGTTAAACCAACAAAGGTCCAATATGCACATGTTGCATATACAACCAATACTACATTTTCTTTTACATGATTGTCAGTCCAGTAAAATCATTCCAGACATTATCCAGTTCAGTCTCCACTTGTCTAAACTGTGTGTTAGGCTAAAAGTTGGGCTGGTTTCATTGTGACTCATTTCAAAAGGAGATTGTTTTGTTCATCACTGAATATCTACTGTTCGTCTAATTTGCCCTTCATCAGACAGAGTTGTATTTACAGCACAGACAGGTGTTTAACATGCTGGCCAAGAGCAAAAACACACACAGTATTACTTATTCTTTTGTCAGATAAAGAGATGCAGATGTTTTGACTGAAAGTACTGCAGGCTGTCTGTTGAGATATTATGTTTATTACTGTATATTAATAAGTTTTAATGACCAGATTCCATCTCACAAAATACACAACAGACATGTTTGACATAGCATGAAAGTCACAAGTGTAATCAACAAGTAATCAGGTGTTTATCACCGTAATGGCCTTTGTCTAGTGAGGCATAGTACTGTGGGATAAACACAAAGTGTTGGCAATGCACATCATAGCTTCATTTCATTACACTTTATCACTTGGTTTTACTGTCAGCAGATTGGATGAGTTGATGAGATGAATATCAATCAGGAAGTGATCAAACCGTCCCTGCGGCAGAGCTCTCATTAGTGTTCATCCTCATACAAAAGAGGAGAAAAAGAGAACTATAATAGCTTGTAGAATTGCATTTTCACCAGGAGGGTTTAAAGGAAGGAAATTTAAACTGCCACTCCAAGAAGAAACATAATTGTGTCTAATTGATGTTCTCATGGATGTGGTGTTTGTGACGGCACCTTAGTTTTCTGTTGCAAAGCCTGGAGTTTGGCTTTGCAACTCCAAAGGTCATGTGCTGCTACAGGTGAGCTAGGAGGTCACCTAGTGGGCCACTAGCTGCAGGGGTGTTAAGGAGCAATTTTTTTCAGATGCCCACGTTACTTTGAAGGCTATCACACTGATCAAAGTCTGTAAGTGCTAAATCTATAGGTAGAAGTCTATAGAAGGAACACACAAATAGGTATGTTAGTTGTTAAAAACATCTGATTGCACCGACCTGTTCTCATTCCTAGGTCATCAAATACCGACACATATCGTCTCACAGCGACGCAAAGGGCCCCTTTTTGTGACGCACAGCTGAAACCCATTGTAATGTGGTTTATGGTGTGAAATGGTTGCTGTTAGGTTTAGGCAACAAAGTTACCTGGGTAGGTTTAGGAAAAAAAATCATGTTTTGGCCATGTTTGTTACATAATAATGATGTGACATGTGCAATGGTTATACGTAAATTACCTAACTTTATGGTAAACCAACAGTGACTTTTGGTTTCAAGATATAAACTGTTATCTCCTGGGTAAAAGTTTGACCAGCTCTCCAATCCTACATGGAATTGCCCATGGAGCTCACATGTACGGAGCCTGGGTTTGTTGAAGGTGGCAGTGCTGTTTGGGCTGAGAAAGCCATGTGTAAGTAAGGTAAAGGAGGTTATTGGGTTGGTGTGGGGAGCAGTGAGAGCTGGCATTAGGGGAGTGTCTCTGGGACACCAGAGATCACTGTCTAGCCTCCTGGAGGTGTCGTGGGACCAACTAGACGAAACACTGGTGAAAGGAGGTTCCCACCTGATGACCCCAAAGACATGTTAGTTATCACTGCTCACTGGTCTGTATAGTTAAGCCTTGCCATAATAGCTTATCATAGGGCTTAGGAGGTTATTCACTGAGTGTTGATCCTTTCTCTAGAGCACACACTTCTTGTGTTTATTTGAATGAATTGCTCTCAGTGCCAGTGCTGCAGATGGGTTTACACTGGAGTTACTACTATGGTAGTTTGTATTGAATGAATATGATAATAGTATATCACTATGTCTGTGTTAAAATAATATACTACATAATATATTGTGTAGTGACTGTGACATCACCTGGTTTTTCTGAATGCTGAAATTTGGCTTTACAACTCATCATCATTGTCAGTTATTGGAAGCATAAAAATCTGAATTTGGATAAAAGTGAGTGGACAACTAGATGGAACTAATGTGAATGGAGGAAACAGCAACCACCTGAAAGGACTGTGATAGGTGGAGATGCCTGTCAATCAAAGAAAAAAAATCCAATTAACTACTGAGGCCTAAATATTACTACTGTTGCTTAGTAACTGTATCAGTTAATTGTTCATGCCTGAATAGCATGAAGAAGATGATATGAGAGAAACCATTTTCAAGAAATACTACTTTCATTTATCTTTTCATCAAAGCTTGCACTCACCCGCATATCAGCACTTGTGTTAATAGACTGCACAGAATTGCGTCTCCTTTCCAATCCCACACGTTACTCAAACAGAAATGTATAGTGCATTTGTTGGGAACTATTTTCTGCAGCAGATTCATTCACATTAGGTGCTTTAGTAAACATTTGGATCAGCAGGACGATGTTTGTGTGTGTGTGTGTGTGTGTGTGTGTCTGTGTGTGTGTGTGTGTGTGTGTGTGTGTGTGTGTGTGTGTGTGTGTGTGTGAGAGAGAGATTGAGTGAACATAAATAACAGTGTGTGTGCGTCCTAATGGTAAAAAAGGAACATGTGACCCCGTGCAATACTGAGGGTCACTGATGTGTTTTAATAGTTTTTGGACAACAGTGGAGCTCTATGGCAGTGAACCCCATAAAGTGAAACCCATACACCGCTATCAGATGATCAGAAGTACCCCTTCATCAACACCACCCAGCAGGTTGCATGTGTTCATTTGAATTTATTTACACTATTATTTTTTTTTATACATTTTTTAACATATTATAATCTCTATAAACAGATATTTGCATTTGTATGCAGAATCTGTAAGTAACTAGACAAAATTTTGGTATCAGAAGCACTCTGGTTTCTGTTTGCATTCTGAGTGGTATTTACCAATCACATTTGAGCAGCAGGTAAAAAGTCTGTGTGAAGGGGTGGAACACATTGGCCGAAATGCAGTCTTGGAACCCCTTGGCTATCATCTGAAAACAATTTAGCGTCATACTAGCTTTTTTAAAATGCATCTGCATTCAGAGATTAGCCAAAATTAACAGTACATGGAAGAGTAAGTCTTGGCCTGGATATCATTACACTGGATCACTGGAAATATTTGCCATTGCCCCCAGAGGCTTTACTTCATCAGACAATTGTCGATGTGGTTGGCAATGTTGTTACACTTTTTCATACAATAAACTGTCAATATTTAGGTTAGTTTGGTGGAGTTTTCATTTGTACTATGTATGGCAGATGTTATTTCAACCATTTAGCCATTACTCTTAGCTAACTAATTCAACGACACATTCAATCAGTCTGTGATAGTCTGGCAACTGTCCAGGGTGTACCCTGCCTCTTCTGGGATATCTGGGATAGTCTCCAGGATAAGCAGTTATGAAGAATGACTGAATGAATGAATGTACTGGTGTCTTTTTTCCCACCTGTTTACCTCTGAGGATTGGAAATCACTGCTCTATATCACAAAGGAGGAAGATATATCAGACTTTAATACTACTTGTTAGTAGATGTATGCAGTGTTGGGTTTGCACATGGGATTTGTTGAAGAAAAAATGCCGGCCTTATCCTTTACCTTAATCATGTTTATGTTTTGCATAATACAGATTTTTATTTTGTCCTAGAAATCCAATGCAGCAAGACGTAACATTCAGTTACCTGCAGTCCAAAATTAAAAAAAAAAAGAATGCTCATATGCTATAAATATTTATTTCCTTTTGTTCCCATCAGATTACACTGTGAGATAATGGTGTATTTGTTTATGGGTGCGGGGCTGAGTCCTTTCTTGCTGACTGAGGCTGCAGACAATCCAGAGGTGATAGAGGAAGGAGAGAGGTAGATTAATCACACTTGATAAAAAACATTGTGAACAGCCTTGCCATCCCTCGGGCCGGTGCTGCTGCTGTATTTATATTTAAGATCTGAGTGGTGCAGTACTACTGGGCATACAGCTCATCAGAAGACTGCTAGGTGGCATTTTAGAAGCTGACTGTGTCAGAGATACAATATATGATAAAGACAAGCTATTAGTGCTAATGACTTTGTTGAGTTCAAAAGCAAAAGCCAGGTAATTAATGAGTATGTGATCTATTGATGTGAATTAACAACAAAAAGCTGCTGCCTGTAATGATACATTGCACTGATTTGTGTGACATCAGGCCGTCTGAATTCTTAACATTTTCTCCCACTACAGTGACTCCCCAGACCGGATGAAAATTGCAAGACAGTTGTGGAGGAAAAGTCCTCTAGGTAGACTCTGAAGTTATTGGTATTTAAGATTTTGCTTCATTGCATCATACTCATGTGATGTGACAATATGTATTTAAAAGCTAAAGGACCACAGCAGAATGTAACAACATCAACACAAAGCAATGAAACTTAATAAAGAATTTAAAGGTAAAGCAAATTTATTTGTAGCAGTTTTCAAATGCAGAGGACATTCAAAGTGGTTTACATCAGGCAAAGGAACACATTACAACATTGAAAGGAAAAATCCTTTAAATAAACGAAAATAAAAAGCATGTTGTTGTTCAAGTGGACTGAGAGAAAACTGGACTTTTGCTCTTGGCTCCTGTTAGGCTTTAGAAAATCTAGCCTTTGACGAAAGACTTTTGCCAATCATAGGTCATTTCAGAGAGAGGGCGTTCCTATTGGTTTTACTACAAATGTAGATGTGCGTGCAAGTCCCTTCAGTGAAAACCTGATACAACAGTGGAGAATCTTGCAGAGAAAGTTGTTATTAAAGCAATGGCAACAACTGCCCACACTGCAAAGCAACCCCCAAAAAAGGAAGATAAACAGTCTAAAAGAGAGTCTGACAATGAACGAAATTAAACGTGTCAATATTGTCAAAGCGTTTCAGAGATGGAGAGATAATGTTGCTAATAGTTTAGCCCTCCACTAACCAGAACCAAAGGCTCACAGCTGCAGCTTCAAGTTAACGTTTATGTAGCTAACATTAGCGAGAGCTTATAATACCAGTGTGTTCTCCACTTCATTCTACACCACTACAGATCCCCTCACTGGGAGGAGGGTGGAGTGCAGCTCTAGAGACGGAGCCCAAATCAGCAGTGGCAGCATCTCGAATCCAGCCAGTGCCACCACGAGTTCAGCAAACTTTCTGTTGCTGCTGTTACACAGGTGAGACCCGATGCTGCTGCTGGCCACCTGCATGCTGTGAGACCTGGTGCTGCGGAATTTGTGCTGGCCGAATTCACAGCAAATCCACAGCCACCGGCCAAGGATCGCTCTCCGGAGCTGCTGGCTGCTCTCCTTCTGGGGAAGCAGTCCACAGCAGCAGGGAGAGAGGCAGAGGGACCTTTGGACGGCTAGCAGATAATTCTAGTCTGAATTGTGGTGTGATAAACAAAGAGAGAAAGAGGCAAGGAGGGGCTAAGTGAATGGGCTGCACACAGCTTCACAATAAAAAAAATTATATATAAGTCAGTGTTTGGGAAACACTGAGTTACTGTACGAAGCTTGTGCATATGCCTGTGGTCATCTAGTGGGAGGGGCTAATGTTCATGTTCAACATATTTATTCTCTCCAGGTCAGATGAAATTTGGTTCAGGAACTGTCAGGTATGGAGAAGTTAGTTAGAAGAAAAGCTTTTTTTTCTCCCAGCTGTATTTCTGTATTGAGGTTTTTCATTCAGTCCTAAAATCATTTAATTTGTCTTTCTTTATCCCATAAATGCCAGAATCAAAATCTCAACTGAACCTACAAGTCTGCCCACACCTCAGTTATTTTTCTGTTTAACTTGTGTGTCAGATTTGAGGTGTAAGGTCCCCTGACATGTGTTGTCAGCTGCTGCCCTGCATGCAGAGGGGTGGAATTGGGTAGAGGTGGTGGGGTAGATGTGGAGGTGGAGGTGGAGGTGGAGGAGGGGGGAGCCTGTGATGAATACTGAGATGAGTGTGGACAGCTCCTGCCTCTGGCTACAGTAGGGCCCTTCGAAAACTACTCCACCTCAGAAATCAAGACTCCCCTAAAGGACAGAAGACTCTGTGTGTGTGTGTGTGTGTGTGTGTGTGTGTGTGTTGTTAGATGATTTGAGTCATACTGACAGCTGAAGTAATGTTGTATTTACATGACAAGGTTTGCGTGTGTGAATGTATATAAGTGTGTATTTTTGTGGAAAAGAAAAAAAAGTATCACTTTAATTTAGATTTTACGGCCTGTTGACAGATACAGAACATAGTTTTAGGTAAAAGTGTAGCAGACTTAAGTTATGAAATGATATCATCCCATATAGTTTGAGTCAGTCTTCATTTTTCTCCATAGCCTATGTGTGCCAGGCTCGTGGCGTTAGAGATTCAGTGTGAATGGACAGATGACACCCATTGAAAGGCTAGCCAGCAGCAGGGATAAGGTGATGCTGGTGCAGATCAAAGGCAGGGGGATAAGTGCAGACAGGAGGGTAAATGTGCTGATACACAGTGGAAGCTGTGCTGGGCCAGCAACCCTCGCCATTCAGCAGGACTCCGCTCAGCAATGCTGTGGATCTAAGCACCTTTAGGATTTGGATGCCTCGTGGCCTGTGTGTGTGTTTAGCTGTGTGTGTGTGTGTGTGTGTGTGTGTGTGTGTGTGTGTGTGTGTGCGCGTGCGTGTTAAGGATATCTGGACACCTTTGTATGCAGTAACCTTACATTAGGATTTCATCTCGACACTGCAATATTTTAGCCCAGTGGTAGCAAAGTTTAACGGTATACCACGTTTCCACCCAAATTAGCGCATGTTTGCACATTATTTAAAACATGGGAACACACACAAAAAATAGGTGACAGATTCCTTTCCCATTGTCAGTAGACCAGAATCATGTACACAACTCTGCAGGAGATGGGTATGCCTTCCTGTTTTTTTAACTAGTGTGTCACATTTGACGTCATGCAAGTGCCAGAAAACAGGTAAATTAACAGTAGAAACCAGCATGGAGGCCAGTGAAAGTGTTATGGTTACTTCTTTTACACATTCAGTATCTCTCTTAATCTGGCGCAGACTAATCTGTTATGGTATTCCAATGCTGCTTAGCAGTGGCACCTTACTGCATCACACCAGAAGAGGGGCAAAGATTAGCGCGTCCACCCAGGTGTCATATTTCCATCACTGCCAATAAGAGCTGACTGATTGTGTGTGTGTGTGTGTGTGTGTGTGTGTGTGTTTTTGTCCAGTGGGGCTGTAGTGATGAAGTCAGTCTGTTCGTCACTTTAGTCCTGAGCTACAAACAAGACTGTTATAAAATTTGCATATATATTTATGGTCCCAAGAGGATAGATTCCAGCACTTCTGGTAAACTTTCTTCCTAGACCCTGTTTGTCAATTATGCCGTATCAGTTATCTTGAATAACAGTTATCTCTTACCTTAAGATAAACATGAGTTCTGTATTCATGATACAAGTACATTTCAGAAATGACAAACCCCATCATAATGGCATTGTTTATCATGCTTTGTGTTTCCTGTAACTTTTTAACAGTCAGGAATATGTAATTGAGTAATTTTTGTTTGTTTTGGGCTGATTCTTTCTCATTCTCATTTATATCTCATTTTGTTGTGTATTTCACATTTTGTATCTTATTATATATATATAGGTATGGACTCTTTAGTGTGAAAATTAAGTATATAATAGTAGTGTAATTTGAAACTAGAATTAGCACCTATCAGTATTATGCTTTACTTTGCTGCAAAGTTACATAATCTAAATCATGGATGCGTCACACATATCTTCAACCTGGCAGCACAGAAGATCTATACAATCAGCACAGTTTAAAGATTAGTGTCATAAATTTGGTATCTGACCAAACATCTCCTGTTCTGTTCCGTAGATGTGGGTTGAATAACGGTCAGAAGAGTGTTTCTTTAGAACATTTTGATGTAACAGTGAAGTTGACCTTTGACCTTTTGGATGTGTAATGTCATCAGTTCACAATTTTATTATATATGAAATTTGTGTCATAATTTTGTTAAAAAGAAAGACAGCAGCTCCAACAATCTGGGTATGCCCAGTGCAATGGCATGGCAACTTCAGGTATGCAATCGGACAGGGCCAGTGCAGAGGTGGCAGCCAGGTTGGCTAGACTCCAGCTATAATTTTGTCAGGTGCTTGGATAATTGTGAAATGGCCCTAAACATGTTTTTTGAGGTCACAGTGACCTTGACTTTTGCCTCCCAAAGTCATAGCAGTTCATTCTTGAGTCCAAGTGGACATTTGTGCTGAATTTGAAGAAATTCCTTCAAAGTGTTCCTAAGATATAGTGTTCCCAAAAATGAGATGGACACAAGGTCAAAGTGACCTTGACCTTTGATTACCATAATCTAATTAGTCCAAAACTGAGTTCAACCAGAGGTTTATGCTGAATTTGAAGTGATTCCCTAAAGGCATTCTTGAGATAACACGCTCACAGGAATGAGATAGAAGAGGTCATAGTGACCCTGACCTTCGACCTATAACCACCAAAATCAGTCAGTCATCACCCAAGTGGACGTCTGTGCTGAATTTGTTCTTGGAATAATGTGTTCACAAGAATAGGATAGACAGTCAGAAAGTCAGACAGATGGATGAACAACCCGAAAACATAATACCAGTCATGGCGGTCATGAGTGCGGACACATAAAAAACCCCACAGCAGATCAAAAAGGTTTTGATAGGAAGTGAGAGAGGGAGAGGACGCTGGCGTTGACTGTTCGCCGCTTCTCCATACCTGTTGACTCCAAACCTCACAAATTCCACCCTCCACAGCTAGGTTATTGCTCCACCTAACTCTGGTTTCTTAATTTTTCCCCGGATTGTGTCTCTGGTATCGCACAAACCCCCGGGAATCGTCTGTATGGTGAGCGACGATGTACGGTGTATGGTGACTAGCAAGCCTGGTCCCCCTTCAGCTGGCACGGCGGCGCTAATACGGTGCTAGCTGCTAGACTGACCTTGGTGCTAGCTGTTATATCGACCTCTCTCCGTTTCGCCAATCTCCCCGGCTTCTGCATGTCATCTGCCCTCGAACGGATGTCTGCAAGTGGGCTGCCATCTCTGTGGAGGCTCTGGACCATCCTGGGCTGTGCGGCTGCCATCCATCGTCGCTCGCCGGGATCCTGGCTAATGGCTAACACCGACACTCCAGGCTACTCCACCGTCATCTCTGTGCCGCTTCGGAGCTCCCATCACATCAGCACTCCTTCTGATCAACTCCAACTACCTCACCGACCCCGCTACATCCACAGAGGATCTGGTCGCCGGTTTGTTTTGTCCAAACACGGTGATCATGGTAACCCTCATCGATTCATCACATCCCTCTGGTCGGCTGGTCGCACCGTCGCACAACAATGGCGTCATCAGAACACCGCTACTCCAGTCGCAAATGACAGGAGCGCCTATGGCCGGATGGACAGAAAACCCGGAGTGGATCACAGCGTCCTGCGCCCCCTTAATGGACTGGACTCCGCAGGCCATTCCACACTGGAATTACTAAACGTTCAGTCACTGACAAACAAAGCTGGACTCATCAATGACCACATCACAGACAAGGGAATTGACATTCTCTGTCTTACAGAGACCTGGCAACAGCCTGAGATCTACTCTGTCCTCAATGAGGCCTGTCCCCCTGGGTATAGCTACCTCAGTAAGGCCCGGACTACCGGTCGGGGGGGTGGCCTTGCTGTTTTTTACCGCAGCACCATTCAAACCTCTCTACTGTCTGTCCCACCCGTCAACACTTTTGAACATCTGGTTTTTAATTGCAAACACATCACATCACATCACATCACCTCTGCAACCATAGCTCTCATTTATCGCCCCCCCAAACCACATCCATCATTCCTCTCTGAAATTCATGACTTTCTCATCTCACTTTGCACCTCACACTCAAACATTCTGGTTTTGGGGGACTTCAACATTCACATGGACTCACTCTCCTGCCAACTGGCTGTTGAATTTAAACAGGCTCTGGACTGCCTCAACCTCCACCAATCTGTTGTTGGACCCACCCACACTAAGGGCCACACACTGGACCTGGTCATCACAGATTCCATCCACATCTCAGACCTTCACGTCCAGGACATCGGCATTTCAGACCATTATGCAGTCACCTTCAGGACCCCTCACCCCTCCCCCCTCACCAAACCACAACGCCTTATATCCTTTAGAAATTTCAAGAACATTGACTCCACCTCCCTCAATCAGCATCTCCAGCTCCTTTCTCCTCCTTCAAACACATCACTTACTGACCTCATGGACTACTACAACCATAATCTTCACTCTATCCTTGATTTTCATGCTCCACTAAAAACCAGGACAGTCACCTTCACCCGTTCCGCCCCCTGGTTCACAGAGGAGCTGAGACTGCTGAAGAGGACCGGCCGAGTCCTTGAGCGGGCCTATGTCACATCTGGGCTGACGGTGCATAAGTTGGCCTACCGGGAACATCGACGGAGATATGCCAAAGAACTCTCCAAGGCCAGGTCAGCACACTACTCCAACATCATTAACAATAACCCAGGTAATTCCAAACAACTCTTTACCACCGTCAAACACCTTCTCAAACCTCAGACTTCTCCACACCACAACCAAACAGTCACCCAGTGCAACAAATTCATGGATTTTTTTACCTCCAAAATACACAATATCCGCGCATCTCTCTCCTCCGCCAACAGTTCTATCCCATCAGGTGACATCGCACCCACCACACAACACCTGTCTCAATTCACCCCCACAGTGCAGCAGGAGGTCGAAAAAATAATCAGTAAATCCAAACCGTCCACATGTTCCCTCGACCCCTTCCCCTCCCCTCTGCTTAAAGCTCACTGTCATTCCATCAGTCAACTAATAACAAATATAATTAATCTCTCTCTTCAAACCGGCCACGTTCCGGTCAGCCTCAAAACAGCTATCATCAAGCCCCTCCTCAAAAAACCCACTCTTGATCCTGAATCTCTGTCAAACTACAGACCCATCTCCAATCTCCCCTTCATCTCCAAAACTCTTGAAAGAATTGTATCCATCCAACTTCACAACCATCTTAAATCAAACAGTCTGTATGAAAAATTCCAATCTGGTTTTCGTCCCTCCCACAGCACCGAGACAGCTCTCATCAGAGTCACCAATGACCTCCTGATGACCTCTGACTCCGGCTCCACTTCCCTCCTCATCCTTCTCGACCTCTCTGCTGCTTTTGATACTGTTGATCACCACATCCTCCTTCACCGCCTCCAACACGACATCGGTATCTCTGGCACCGCCCTTCAATGGTTTCACTCCTACCTCACGGGAAGGACCGAGTTCGTAGCCCTGGGGGATGCTAAATCCCACCCCCACTCTGTTGTCTGTGGGGTCCCCCAGGGCTCTGTGCTCGGTCCAACCCTCTTCACCATCTACATGCTCCCCCTTGGTCGTGTCGTCAGCAGGCATGGAATACAATTCCATTGCTATGCTGACGACACACAACTCTACCTCAAGGTCACCCCCTCCTCCACTCCCTCCTCCTCTGTCACTCAACTGGACTCCTGCCTGGAGGAGATAAAGGCTTGGATGAGTGAAAACTTCTTACAGCTGAACAGCTCCAAAACGGAAGCCATTCATATCGGCACCCCTCACCAGCTCCGTTCTTCCCACATTTCCTCCGTCTCTTTTCTCGGCCACAACTTTTCCCTCTCTCCTTCCGTGACTAATTTGGGAGTCAGGTTTGACCCCCATCTTAGCTTTGACGATCATATCAACCATATCTGCAAGACTTCCTTCTTTCACCTCCGTAATATCGCCAAACTCCGGCCATCTCTCTCTCGTCCTGCAGCAGAGAGGCTCGTCCATGCCTTTGTCTCCTCCAGGCTGGACTACTGTAACGCGCTCTTCATCGGGATCCCGGGCAAGAGCCTACAAAGGCTCCAATATGTCCAAAACAGCGCTGCTCGGGTCCTGATGAGAGTGCGTAAACATGAGCACATCACCCCCATCCTTCACACTCTGCACTGGCTCCCCGTTCACCTCCGCATTGAATTCAAAATCCTCCTTCACACCCATCACTGTCTGCACGGTGCAGCCCCCACCTACCTCACCGAACTCCTCAACCCACATACCTCAGCCAGAACCCGGTCAGGCCAACTGCACCGTCTACGCCCGCCCAGGACTCGGCTCAAGACCATGGGCGACAGGGCCTTCGAGGCTGCTGCTCCCCGTCTGTGGAACGCCCTCCCCAACCACCTCAGGGCTCCACAGTCGGTCGATGCTTTTAAAAAAGGACTCAAAACCTTCCTTTTTCAGAAAGCCTATCCTGACTAATTTTATCTGATTTTATCTGCTGACTGTTTTTATTGTTTTGCTCTGTTGCTCGATTTTACTGTTATTGTTGCTTTTATTGTTATTGTTGCCTTTGTACTGTGCACTTTGAGATTTGTATTCAAATGTAAAGTGCGTTATAAATAAAATCTATTATTATTATTATTATTAAACTATATCAATAATCATTATCCCTCTCAGAAAATTTCATGGAAATTTCAGATTACCCTAAAAACTTTACACTCATTCAGTACTGTCTATATAACTGACGCTTATTAGTTTACTCTGTCGTATGCAGTAAAGTGTGCAAACTGGTAGGTCAAGAGTCACAGCTGTTATTTTCTTATTGCATTGTGGGATTGTTAAAAAAGGTGTACGTACAAATGACACTTTGATTCCACTGTGGGAATTTCTAAGGGCATTAAAACTCTCAAAATTCAGACACTCAAATAAAACAGTGAATATAGTGCAGTAAAATAATGATTTTGGACACAGTGGTGTTCCCAATAGCTGTCACATGTGATGTAATGATGAAGTCATACAACCATTCGGTCTTCCTCTCAGTGGCAGTCCTGTCTTTAGGGTGTAACACCAGGGATCATGAGTTTCTTCACACAGATCTCCAGGTTACATATTCAAATACATTGAGATGAAGTGCAAGGAGCCCAGAGGATAAACATTTCAGCAGTTATTACACTTCACCGGTGTTATTTACATCAGCTCACTGAGTCACCAGGGCATCGCGATGGTGTACAACTATTTACAGTAAAAAACATTAAAATCATATTTATATCCCATCATCCTTTAGTTATGGTATGGTAGCTAGAAAGCATATATTTTCTTTTGAGGCTTTGGGGTCACAGCAAACTTTTCAAGAGAAAGGGATATTATCATAACATTTGCATATACTGTTAGGGTATGGTTTCAGCATTGTTGTCTTTGAATCATGGGCTACAGTAGCTTGATCAAAGCTTGAGAAACTCTGTAATTAGAGCTAAAAAGAAGCTTGCTCCTATATGATTGGGTACAGTTTATTTCGAAAACATTAGTTGTCACTTTCACGAGGACCACAAATCAATAGTAACAACACAAAGGAAATGTAAGTGATTAATATGGGAAAATCAGTGGGTGTATGCCTGAACCAACTCTGCAATATTCTCCCAATAAATTAAACCCACAGAAACAAACCTTACCACACTGTGCATTAGAAAGAAAAAACACTGTGGTCTGTATGGGGTCACTTAAGTGCCAAAAAAATCTGAAATGACAAATAACCTGAAAAACCTGAATCAGCAGTCAAAACTATAAGAAAAACAAGACATGAAAGTCAGAAAACTTTAAATAAGCATTGCAAACCTGTAAACTGGTAGGGTTTGTTAGGTATTTTAATTTGTACTTTAGGCAATCTGCTTTGACTTTTTTTTGTACTTTTGTCCTTATTTCCAGTATTTCACCCTCTGGTTTTGGCCATTTGACATAAAGCTTGTTTAGTGGGTCCCAGCTGCTTGGGTAAAAAATCTCAAACATGGCAGAAAATGACTAGGATGGGGCTACCATGATAGAAAATGAATATTGTGATTTTACAAAATAATCATAACTCCATATCCACCCCTGTCATGGACATGAATGTCCCTGATCTTTTCCCAAAAAGTCCTCTAACCCATACCACCACATATGGTGTTTGTTCCTACCCTCTTGTCTAATACGACGAATAGGAACGTTTCCTGAAGATGCGCCCCCACCATTGTTGTCAGGTTTAGGAAAAGAATCCTGTCACTCTACTTAACACAACGTTATGTACAACATAATGTGATGACTAGATGTTACGTAGCAATGTGACATTAAGAATGTAAAATGAAATAACTCAACACTGGCTTTTGAGTTTCACATGGGACACAAACCCTGGTTTTCTGGGTGAAAGTTCTGTATTTTTTGACCAGTCTGCTACTCTGACCGCCTCCTTATGTGGACTTTGTCTCTCTTTATACAATGTCACCTGACTTCCTCCTTTGCTCCTGCCATAAAAACTATGGCCACTAGAGGTCGCTGCCTACACGAAACATAAAATGTGGGTTGCAATAAGCTGCTTGTACAAGTGGCCAAGGTGTTGTTTTTGGGGGAGAGGATAGTCTCTGTTTTTCTGGTTCTTCACTGACTACTGTTCCATGACCTTTCAGTGGATCCTGTGAATGGTTCTGGTCTGGTGTTTATTTAGTCTCTTGTCCAGGGTCCTTGCTGTTCCACTGATGTACTGTGATGTCATAAACCATCCCAGTCTTTCTCTAAGGGGTGGGGTCTTTAGAGAGCACCAGTAGTTATCATGCAGTATGCAGTCCATACTGAGTGCATGTGGTGACAATTAAGTCAAGTCAATCCTTTGAGGAAGATTTAGTTGAGATTTCCAGACACCTGCAACCCAGTTGCCAGAAAAAAATGCTACAATCAACACAGTTTAAAGATGGGCACCCAAGATTGGTGTCACCAATTCAGTATCTAACCAAACATTTCCAGTCCTGTTCCTGAGAAATGATGTTGAATAATGTCCAGAAAAGTGTTTTGCAGAACATTATGATGTCACAGTGAAGTTGATCTTTTGAATATAACATGTCATCACTTCATCGTTTTATCCTATTAAACTTTTTTGTAAAAGTTTGTCATAATTACCAGGGGCGGAAATCCCGGGGGGGACAGGGGGGACATGACTCCTCCTTCAGTAAAGCTGTCCCCCCCTAGAATAATTTGAGACACAATTAATAATTTTTGAACAATGCAGTAGTATTTATTGAAAGCACAATGTAAGCGGTGCTCATTATAATCGTGCAATAATGTGCTATTTAAGTCTTAAAAGATTTAGTCCCCCCCTCCCATTCCTAGTAGTGGTATATCCCACACTCTTTCCAACGAGCGGGGCTAGCAGCCGTTAGTACTTGGCAGCAGTAGCAGCGTGTGGCTGGACCCGCTGCCCACATCGCCCGGGGTAAGATGTTCACTCACACAGATACAGTTTAACTTACACAAGTTACAACACATCCCATTTACTGTTCCAACAAGCCCCAGGCCCAGGCTGATAATATAAACTGTCTGCAACATTTCTCCTGCATTGATCAAAAGCAAGAGTTTAGTGATAGTCAGAGAGGACAGGAGAGAAAGAAGAGGGAGAGGACAGGACAAGAGCAGTCAGTGACGGAGGGGCTCGTAGTTAATATCTGTAGGCTCTCCACCTGTCAGTGAGACAAACATGACAGACGTGCAGTTTAACTGACGAGGACATTACGTGTGATTATTACGCACGGTTGTGAGGTGCGCAGCGGCAGATCTCACAGCACTGTTTATAAACCATTCACCAGTTTAATTGCAGGAAATGTTTATCTCACTGCCGGTAAAAAAACGAAAAAAACAAACAAAACGGTTTGCTCCTGCAGCCAGCCAGAGAGAAGGATCCATTCCACACACCTGAGCCAGATGAAAAAGAGGGAGAGAAGGAGAGAGATC
>NC_065519.1:41626395-41634768 GCF_006386435.1 Epinephelus moara
CGCGTTGTGCACCCGCCTAGAGACGCACATTACTAACTTGTTTAACAGCGAAATACTGCGCCGTTGACTTTAGACCAGGTTTTTGTTGGTCACTGGCGCATTTGCTTTTTACGTCATCTAACTAGCAACGCGCCATGACTGCGCCTGACCACTCCTCATTTTTAGACCAACACACCCAGAGAAGCGCAAGTTCATTTGCTAGTTAGACAAAGAGGGCGCAGGGTGTGAAAATGACAACTGTGCCTGCATCTAAATAGCAATGACACTTGAGACATGGATTATGGGCCCTCCGCCGTCCGCTTTAGACCATCTAAATAGAGCCCAAAGCCTGCGGCCACGGCTCTTGCTGGCATGAAGTCATAAAAACAACCACTTTTCATGGCACTATCCACGATGGAAAAAACAACGATGGGTCCCTAAAAAACACCCATGTTTGGGGGCTGAAAAGGTGCTGGAAACAGAAATGACTTATTGAAATACAACCGGTTTTGTACAGCTTGACTGGTGTCTCACCGAGGTGACACGCCATCCAGTCAGATCATATTCTACTATGAAATGAACAAATGTAATGCATTTTCTTCTTGTGGTTGGGCTTGAGTAAGTGGATCTGCAAAATCAAGGATGAACTTTCTAGCTTAATATTGTGGTTTTCACTCTGACAGTCATAAAATCTTGCACAAACAATCAGGACATGTGCCTTCGAGTCTCCTCTCCCAACTCCTCTGGTTCACCAATCACCCAATACCTCTTTTTTTTTTTTTTTTTTTTTACACATGCTGGCTCAGAGGGTACGTCTCAGTTTTCCCAGCACAAAAAAAGACACTGAGATTTGTTGTCAGTGAATATCACAAGTTTGTATTAGTGGTCATATGAATCAGAAAGAGCTTCTAAACTCCGACATTTAAAGAAACACACAGTCAAGTGTTCAAGATGGAAAAGATATTGATATCTAAAACAATTAATTAAAATATATCTAGGTGGAAAAGTGGGTCAAAGAAAAGACAGGGTTTATATACTGTACATATAAATATATATATATATATATATCAAAAACGTTCACACATAAAGACTACACAAAAATCAATGAATGCAGTATTATTGACACAGCATTATCTTCTTTATGTTGAGATTATTAAATGTGTGTAGGTCCTGTGCTCCTGCTACATTTCATATAAAAAGATTACAATAAAACAAAAATACATTTAAATAAACACAGACACTTTAAAAAAATGTTTGAATACGTACATGTTTCATACACACAGAGACCTATTCTCACACATCAGTACCCAGTCAGAATCATCTTACACAGTGTGACACAGTCCATGTGGGGAAGATAAAAGTTTAAAAAGCTGTACAAAAGCTACAGAGTGAGCAGCAGCGCACCATTTAGCCCTGGCTCTGATAGTGGTGAAGCTGTAGTGTGGAATAAGTTCACAGCAAATTGTCTAATGTGGCATAGATGTTAATGTGACAGACTGAGGAGCATTCAGATAAAAGTGGGGAGGTTTCAGTTCATGTTTAGCATTCAGATGATGAAGCAACAGTGCTGCTACAAGTTCATCATTGACAAAACTATTAGTTAAGATTCAAATGTGTGACGAGTTAAAATAAAATTTAGAGACATTTTCTTGTAATTATGGCTTCCACAACCCATCAGTATTACACCTCACTATTCTGAGAAAACTGTCACAAATTTAGGAGAAAAGGATCCTCAGATAGTCACTATTATTGCTGTTGATTATAGACAAATTACATTTTTTACATTCACTTCCTGCCAGCTGTTAGTGTTTTGTCCAGGAAATACAGTATGACAGCATTAGTTGTTGGTTAATACAACTCAAAACAATATATTTATACCATAGCCGGATGGAGTGTTCATTTCTTCTTGCACTGTAAATAGGAACATAGGCGCCTAAGCAATGGAGCGTCCCCATTATACAATTAGGGGGAGCAAAGCTATGGTTTTGCTATGCCACTTTTTTTCTCTTTAAAATAACAATCATCATACAGTCCCCACAATCAGTGATGAGAATTAAGCAGCTCATATCAATAATAATTTTACTACTTTCAGCAACTGACAAAAACAAGTAGGCCTAATAAAAGTAATAACACATTTTTGGACCATCCTGATGCCTGATCACACAGCCGGTCAATCGATTGATTGAAAGTGACTTCTTCAGACTTCCACAGATTACTTTGTTTTAGTTTCAGTTTTAGTTAAGAGTTTGGATGAAATTATTCATAAATACGAGGAAACTTCACTCTGTCTCTCCTTTCATCGTTCTGCGCTGTGCTTTCATTATTATTAACAGGGGTGCATTTAGTGATTTGGGGGCCTGGGGCCCCAGACAAACTGCCTTGCTTTATTTTCACCCTCTTTTTAATTGAGATTGTTGCTAGGCTTTGGCATCTGAAGATGTACACAAAACCTTTTCTTATGTAAAACCATTAATAGCACACAGCAAATGTCAGAGTAAAAGTCCTGCAGTCAGGAGAGGTATTTTTAGCACAATATGTTTAAATTTACTTGAAAGTGGAGCTTTTAATTATTTTATCATGCTGGATAGTTCAATAAATAATAATGCATCATATTTTAACTTTTATATTTTGTGAGTGAAAATCTAGATCTTCAACGTACTGTAACCAGTAACTGTCACAGTCTTTTCCTCTGTAGTGAGGTCCTTTGTATGTTTTTTGGTTTTGGGTTACAGTGATTCAGAATAGTAACATGATTCAGTATTATTTATATCTAAACATCCTTACAGATCCATAATTGTTTGGGTACTTTTAGTTGGGGCCTAATGGTTAAGTCCACCCCTAATTATTATGATTGTTCTCTCATTTATTAATACAGGCTCCACTCAATAAGACTGTTCTTGATGCATTCTTCATTTTCATAACACCCTCAATCCAGCTGATCTAGAATAGTGCTAGAAATGCAGCACATTTGTCATAAAATTAGTTGCTAACCCGCAACAATACTTTATTTGCCATGACCATCCTCTTTCTGTTATCCCAACCATGCAGGGCTTGACAGGTCATTTACAGGACGTCATACACAGGATTCCTAAATCATTAGATTTAAGACTTTTAAAAACCTTGTTAATGCTACTTGGAATGAAATTTAATACCAATTATACAACAAAACAAGGACAAAACAAGAAAACACGAAATGACTTCAGGTGTTAGGCAATACAAAAAAAGATGTAACAAATCATTTTAGATATTTTACAATGCAATGTCTGAAAAAAATATCCATGAAGTCTTGCTTTCCATGTCAGCAGCTTTAAGGCTTCTGAAATAATGATTTCAGATTTTAATACCCATTAAGCCCTTATTTTTATTCATTCTTTTTTTGATCAGTTCAGTGCCTTCTAAGACTTTGTAAGGATCCGCAGGAAGCCTGTATACAAGTGCTCAGAATAATGAAAGGTTCGAACATCACAGATGCAGGAAACTGAGCAAACCTTATCTGCTAATGAAGACTGTGTGATATCTTTGAAAGCTCCAGAAAAAGTGGAGCTTGTTTTGTCACCTTAATCCAGTAGTCTTTTTTTGGCAGGTGGCGGGGACATGCTCTCAGGCACTGACAAATTAAACAGTGTAACGACAAATAGATTTGGAACTCTCTGTATAGCTTAAAATATTTTGCTATTCTGACAACATAAAGACCTTTTAACTGTAGTACTAGGACTGCTAGATCATGGCAAAAATCCTAATCACAATTATTTTGGTCAATACATCACAATTATTGAATATGATTACTCATTGACTAAAGGCAATCTTTCTGCCAACTTGGTTCGAGCTAAACTAAACATGCCACAGCCTGACTGAGTGAGTTTGGGCTTTTAGGGAGGGGTGTAAGCACACCGCTGTAAAGAAGAATGTTGCGCTGAACACTGCGACATTGCAGAACAGAATGTGGTGCATTAATCATTTTATCTTGATTATCTTGGTTTTTTTTATAACCAATGGAAGTCAAAATCATAATTGAAAATAATTTTGTAAATAATAATAATACAAAAATAAATACATAAATAAACATAATTCTGTCAGTAGGGTAGTCACAATGTACATGACAAGACTTCTTGCACAAAAATCTAGGCAATACAAAACACTATTTCACCATTATTCTAGTAAAAGATTATTAGATTTAGATTTAAAGGTGCAGTATGTATCTATGGAGAAAGACAATTGATTGTTGAGTCTCATCAAATACCGAAGCCCTAGGTTGGTGGTTGGTCAGACTATTACGCCAAGATCGTCAGTGTTTGATGACCGGTGAATGAGACTCCGGGCTCTAGTTTCCTGGCGCGGGGCAGGGTGGCGCAGGGGGGCGTAGGGTGGCGAAACCCGCGCAGAGCTAGTTTCAAGCAGCGCAACCCGAGGCACGCTCAGTATGGTAGTTTGGCAGACCGAGGTGTGCTGAGATGGGTGTGGCGGCGCAGCCATGACGAATTCAGTAAACTCTCATTACGCCTTCGTGCGGCACATTTAAGGGCGAGGAGAGGGGCTCATTTGATTGGTGTGATGTGTGTAAAACCCACTCCACGCATTCTCTCCTCCCTCTTTCCGACTTGCGCAGGTAGGAGGGACGGAGGTGGGAAGGACGAGTAGCTGTGCCAGTGCGCACGCCAAACTTGCAAAATCCGCCTGGCCACACCCAGTTGGCGAAGCGCAGATGCACTGCGCCTCCGCCTCGCCCGGTCTGCGAAACCAGAGGCCTCCATGTTCAGCTACCTGTCTCCAGTACTCTACTTATGTGCTTTACGTGAAGTTCACAAATTTAAACAAAGATTCTTTAAAGTGCATCAACCATCATTTTGCTAATAGTCTGATGTGGTAAATATTTTAATGTGACCACCTTCTAGGGAGACAGAAGCAGACAGCTTCCTGCAAACTCAGTTGCCCCACTTGAGGGCAGAAAAATAAGCTGAAAACACAAACTTAATATATTGTGAAACAACTGCATATTTACACAAATAGCAGGTCCAATATTTACTGACCTTTTAGCTCTGGTTTGGTCTCCACCAACTAATGGAAAAATCTGTCTCTTGAGCTGCTAAATGCTCGACTATCCTCCTGAGACCCTGTGTCCTTCTCACTTGACCTTATACTTCATTCTGCTTAACCTAGACCTGTTGTCCTCGTTCATGCACATTTTTGTGCCATCTAGTGGTAGTAAGAGCACAATACACTAATCCATGTAAAAACAATATGGCAGCCATCTCTGCCAAGTCAGTCTGCAGCCGACCCAGACACAAAAGTAGACAAGGTCCAAAACCTGATCACATTTTATGGTTAAAACTTGTTTAGTTATCATTTATGATGTCTGTAGTTTGATACAGCTACAAATTTGAGCAACAGTAACAAGCTAACACACTGTTAATTATGAAATACTTGCTTGAAGACATTGGGACTTTATTGTTGTTCAGTTTGAGGCCATTGAGGACATTTTACTTATCAGGTCCCACTGATCCCAAATAGATAGGAGAAATTAAAAATACATACCAAACAAAAGTTCGTATCTTAGGAGGCTATGTTCACCAGCTAGTCTCTAACTGTGTCTGTCTGATGTTTGTAACACACCAGTCAGTTGATCCATTGTTAATATAAAAACACTTTTTAGTGCAGCTTTAAACAGTGATAATTTTCTAGTTTTTGCTGTATTGTTTTCAAATATTAGCCTTTTCTATCATAATTATTACATTTGGAAGCCATAATTACAGAAAATATCCTTTTTGGAATGCAATTCAATGTTTTTTAAGATCTAAGGTTTGCTTCTCTCTGTTTGTGCAGCTTAAACTAAAAGTATCCTATCTGACTGTAACTTGGTAAAGATGTCTGGCTTACTCCTGTAATATGAGCTCTCAGGTTTATTCTAACTCAGTTATAATGTTTACCTGCATCAGTCGAAAACTGTACTCAGTAAGGAAAGAGGGAAGGGAATTCTCTGTGCATGTAAACAGTTTTTGGCTGATAAAAATGAATACCAACAGATGTTTTTTAGTCCTGAATGGGCTGTGTGCTTGTCTGCTCGTCACTACAGTTCATTTGGAAGGGTTCAGGTCTTTAATGACTGGCTCTCTGTTCAGGTAGGTGGCCCAGTAGACCAGGTTAAAGCTCCCAAACAACACGGGGAACATGATGCGGGAAATACGGTCGATTTTGCTGACGCTGTTAAAGGTTTTCTTGTTCTGTTCGGGCTTCGTCTCCGATGTGGTCTTGTTTGGATCGCTCAGGGCACACTTGGAGATGGTGGGCAGCGTGGAGTCTTTGGTGATGTTGGGAGCGTAGTTAGCCACAGCTACAGCATAGGCATTATTCTTCTTCATTATTGACGCTTCCTTTTTCTGCAGGGAAAACACCTCAGGGTTAGGGACCTTTTGAAATAAGCATTACAATAATTTCATGTTCGATTAATAATGTGGTGCAGACACATTTTGACACAAATTCACTGTGTTTTGATGTGTGCCATATGTTTGCAATAATGACAAGCAAGAACACCAACTAGGAGCAAGTAACACACTCAAATACCGCAATGAAGGTGGGTCCAAGAGAGAACTGACGGATAAGCTGGCGGAAGTAGTTTACAGACTTGTGGGTAGGTAGAGAGGAACTATGTGTGCACGAGACACATGTTGTCCCAAATGGACATTCTAAATAGGCAGAGAAGTGCCAGGTGAGATCCTTTGTTTTGTACCACCTATAAGAGGTTGTAGCTCGTCAACAATTTGGAAGTTTGGTAATTTGATCCCTGGCTGCAGCATTCTACATGTCTAAGTGTCCTGGGGGCAAGATACTAAACCCCAAATTGCTCAAGATTGTGCAAATCATGCATCCCTGTGAATATTTATCCAGTGCACACATGGTGGTAGCCTTGGCCACCGTTATATAAATACCTAACAGGCTCGTTTTGGTCACTTGTCAAACAGCAGCTTGGCCTGTAGTTAAGTGCAAAGGGGCATGACCTTTAACACCACACATTTAAACTTCCCCACATCAAGGATTTCAATCAAAAACCTTTTTTTTACTGATACCCATTCTTTTACTCATTTCAATTCCTAATTTGTGGCCTTTTCCAGGTCTCTAGGTGTGGGCTTTGGTGTGTATATTGTGCAGTCATCTGCATAAATTAAAATGCTGGCATTATTCACAATAAACGGACAATTATTAATAAAAATTCAAAGGGGTCATAAACAACTCAAGGCACTTGAGGCATACCACACTTTACTGCTTTCATGTCAGAATAAGTGCCATTAAGTATATTTTATCAAAGTCACCCAAAACATATATCTCATTATTCATATCACATACTCTTTCAAGCATTTCATATATTCCATAAATTACTTTTGCATTCAGTGGCCTATAACATTATCCAGTTAGCACAGTACAATAACTAAACATGTTACCAGAAAACTTAGATTTCTCTACTTTGAAGATGCTCCCTTAATTTAGCTGGTCTTTAGCTCTTAACAAAAACAACTCCTCATCTGCATTTTATTCTTGTCTAAAATATAATATACCCTACAGTAGCCCTGAAAGGCAAGATGAAAAAAAAACAAGAACTTTGACATAGGATATATTATCTCCTGCTTACAGGGCGTTATCTCCTACGTTTGAGATATTATTTCCTACATAGGAGAAAATATCTACGGGATGTTATCTGGTAAGGAGGAGGCATTATCTCCTAAGTATGGGATTTTATCTCCTATGTTTGAGATATTATTTCCTACATAGGAAATATAATCTCCTAAGAACGGGACGCTATCTCCTGTGTTTGAGATATTATTTTCGACGTAAGAGATATTATCCCCTAAGTACTGGATGTTATCTCCTGTGTGGGAGACATTATCTCCTGAGCACCGGATGTTATCTCCTACTTTTGAGGTATTATTTCCTACATAGGAGATATTATCTCCTACTTACAGGATGGTATCTCCTGTTTTTAAGATATTATTTTCTACGTAGGAGATATTATCAATTAAGTACTGGATGTTATCTCCTACGTTTCAAATATCATTTTCTACATAGGAGATATCATCTCCTAAGTACAGGATGTAATCTCTTAGGTATGAGATATTGGACTCTAGTTTCGCAGACCGGGCGAGGCGGAGGCGCAGTGCATCTGCGCTTCACCAACTGGGTGTGGCCAGGCGGATTTTGTAAGTTTGGCACACTGTGCGCGCTGGCGCAGCTACTCCTCTTTCCCACCTCCGTCCCTCCTACCTGCGCAAGTCGGAAAGAGGGAGGAGAGAAGGCGTGGAGGGTTTTACACACGTCACACTAATCAAATGAGCCCCTCTCCTCGCCCTTAAATGCGCCGCGCGAAGGCGTAATGAGAGTTTACTCAGTTCGCCATGGCAGAAGAGA
>NC_065519.1:41635175-41651783 GCF_006386435.1 Epinephelus moara
TTCGGCGAAGCCTTTTGGCACGAAACTGTCACTGCACCAAGCTGGATCTGTCGACACCTCCCCCTGCTGCGCCGCCACACCCATCTCAGCGCACCTCAGTCTGCCAAACTACCAAACTGAGTGCGCCTCGGGTTGCGCTGCTCGAAACTAGCTCTGCGCGGGGTTTCTCCACCCTGCGCCCCCCTGCGCCAGCCTGCGCCGCGCTGGGAAACTAGAGCCCATTATGTCCTATGTAGAGATTTCTCCTACGTGGATGTTCTCTCCTATCACAAATGTCCACTGGCAATAGCAGGATTCTGTTTTGTACGCACAAGAACCATCCACCTGCTACATCTAGGTTCCCTCACATACGCAGTCTACTCAGCTAGTGAGTGAGCATGTGAGACAAAGACAGACTGATTCATGATTCTTTGCACCAATGTTACATCCATACACAGGGTTTACACAGTCATCATCAAAGCTCTCATACAGTAGCAACAACATTCTGATAAATGGCAAATGGGCTGCAGGTGGATGAAATAATACATCATGAGGAAAATATTAATTATACACTCTCTAAAATGGGCACACAGAAAGCAGAGCTGCAGAGTTGCTGCTGTATGTCACATTAAGAAAGACGCTATGTGCATTTACGCACAGAGGTGTGCCTTTGAAAACAGCAACAACACTGACAAAATGAAATATCAAATCTCTCTGTCAAGTTTGAATTCTCACCTAAAATTCTGAGGAATGCCTCTGCGCCTCATCGGTCACAGCCTGTACCTTTCGTTTTTCTTATTTCCTCTGCCATTGTTTTGCCTACTGTGTTCTTGATGCAAAGGTAACATTTATACTTTGCCACATGGATAATTGCAATTATGTACAGTATCTACAGTAAAATAATGTAATAACTTTTTAGACACAAAATAAATTTCTTAGAAACTCAGAGCAGCAGAGTGGTGTATAAACCCTGACTCTGTCGTTGTACTGCTGTGGGAATATACATTATGTTAAATTTACTATGTGAGCTGTTGTGGTATATGTCAGAGGTAATTTTGCCATTATTAGCAGCCGGCCATTATTTGAATACCAGCTTTTTTATGATAATGTATGATAGCTCAATTAAGTTCATGAGAAAGTAAACTAATATCCCTTTTCAGCAGTCATGGGCTGGCTTGGCTTGGCTTGACTTGGTTTGGGCCATCAACCCAGCACAGCAGGGATTTGCATTTCCATTACAACAGTGCTACCTGCTTGAAGGTGTGTATTAAACTGATGACAGCTTGTCTTGAGTGAAGACATTTAAAAGCAGAGTGCTGATCCACAGCAACAGTCCCGTGTTACTTGGGTTGCATGTGTTTTTCCACAGCACGGCAGGTAAAAGAAGTTTACCTGTTGGAGGTGAGCTGTTTGCTAAGGTGCAGTAAGAGCCTGTTGTCTGTAGCTCTTCATCAGCATCTCACTGTGGCTGTTTCTGCTTTCACTGTCCTCACTGCTGTATTATTAGACCTGTCTTTACTGAAGAAAAGCCACAGACAAAGTTCTGCTAATTCAGTGAGAAACACATTTCATTTCCTATAATGGTAATAATTGGGGGTTGGCTGCAGTCCACCCTGCACTGCTACCAGGTTGAGGGCTGGCGGCCTGGCTTTGGACCTACTCCTGAGAAGTTTCATCTCTGGGGCATATTGGTGTGGCACGGTGTGTCTTAACTGATAATGGAAACAAAAATTGGCGTGGCATGGCTTTACTTGGCAGGGCCAAGGGTGACAATGGAAAAAGTGTTAACTGCAGAGAATTCACAGCATTCAACTTAACGGCTTGGTTTACCTGTTCTTGTCAGTGTGTGTACATTACCAAAGAGCTACACTTGCAGCCCAGTAAAACAAAGTTTGGCTAGTCTTGTTGTGTACTGGTCGTCCATACACCTCCCTACCTCTTCTATAGTCTAGCACAGTGACACTCAATTTACAGCCTGTGGGCCAAATCTGGCCCTTGACAGGGGGCTATGTGGCACGCTGAATACATTCACCCTGGGACTTTTTTGTTCATTTTTTTTGTTCACTTTGGTGCAGAAGTGCATAAAAACATTCAAATAGAGCTTCCTTGTTTCAGATACAAGTGTCGGAGAGGACCCCCCTAACTAACTGATGAGGAAACCTCTCTGTTCATAGAACAAATCCACACACAATAATCTCCTGACTGTAACTGGCCTTCAGAATTGATCCTGAAAAGGTGTAGCCACTCTAGGTGTGTGACAGCCCTACCTTGTCATTGACGACACTCTTTCCATCCCAGGCCCAGCCTCGCTTGGTGAAGTAGTTGACGGTGGCAAATTCAATAAGTGCCGAGAAGACGAAGGCATAGCAGACAGCAATGAACCAGTCCATAGCTGTAGCATAGGCCACCTTAGGCAGTGAATTACGGGCACTGATACTCAGGGTTGTCATTGTGAGAACTGTAGTTACACCTGGGATGAGAGGACAGAAGCACAGAGAAAATAAAAAAATTCAGCATAAGAGAATAAATCTAGTGAAAGGCAAACGGTACAGGAAGGTCTTACCAGAACTGTTAATATACAACATTTCATTTTTTTACCCTCCAAATCCTACAAGAGGCCCAACGGCAGCCTGAACACTGAATGACCTGTGTGACTCATATGTTATTTGCAGTCTGATTCCAGAACAGTAGGCTGGTGGAGACACAAGGTGGTACATTACCAGATGCAGATGTTTGCATTGTAAACAGTTTTGTCTTTTTGCTTCAGGTATGGGGTTGAAATTTCACATAAAAACAGAATATAACTAAATAGAGACTAGGCATACAAATAAAACTTTGAGGATCAGCAAATTAATGAAAGCATAAAGCAAACAATCAAACAAAGACACACACACACAAAAGAAAAAAAAATCCCTCAAAAGCCATTTTACAAAAATGAGTTTTTAAATGAATTTTGAAAGAGGACAAGGTGGTGGCTTGAAGATCACTTGTGTATGATGGGGTAAGGCCACTCAATGATTTGAAAACAAACAATATAATTTTAAAATCAATCCTGAACACCATAGGTAACCAAGTTAGTTTATCTGTCAAAAGGAGTTATACGTTGTCTTCTGTGGCTCTGGAGACGATTTGTGTCAAGGTATTTTACTGCTTTTGTAAGTTTATTTTGAAAAACTCTCTAAGCATCTAACAAGCAGAAACTCTACATTTCCTGTGAAAATGGTCATCTATTTAGAAAACACACCAGACGTAAATTGACACGCCATCCTGGAACATCAAAAACAAACGAGGGAGGATTCCTAGCGTGTAATATGTAGACGTGAATGGCACTGACAAAGCAGTGATATTTGAGAAGCTGGGATGAGAACGTGTTGATGGGGCACACACTCTACCAGGTGAGCTAAAGGATGCCCCAACTTCTGCATACAAAATTACTCAGATGATCAGCACTGGTTCCGCATGTGTGGCACATGGAGCAGGTGCACTAGAGACTTCTGTCTGCTGAGCGGGCTATTTCCGGTTTAGCGCTCTGCTTACTTGAATGAGGATAAAATGATTGAAAAGACAAATTTTGATAGTAAAACTAATCATTTTGTGGGGGTGTGGCGCTCAGAGGAATTGGTCAAAGTGCCGCAATCCAAAGTGCAACTTGCAAATATCAAAATGTTTAGTACAGACAGGATCACTGCAGTTGGATCACTTGGGAAAAACAGGGGGCCACGCATTTCCCTATAACCCCATGTGATCTTTAAATCCCATGTGAGTCAGATCTGTCTGTAAATTTATACGTTTGTCCTGTTGCCCAGGAGCCACTACGAGTAGTTGCTACAGTGTGACTGTATAGACCTTTCTGTGTGTGCTGAAACTGAATGTACTGTAGCAAGATAAGAGCATCAAGACTGGACTATGTACCAGCGGTAAGAGCGGGTGGTCTCTGAATTCTTTTTGAATCTTGAATCAGAGATTAGAGGTTTAACTCATTTCCTGTTTGATGAGAGACATTATTATCCAAACAAATGAGTGGGGGGACTTGTTAATGCTCATCAGTGGCCAGCAGCAGGGATATGACATGTGTCCATTGATATAAGCACGCACATTCCCGCACACACACACACACACACACACATATATACTATTTGTGCTGCAGGTCATATTTACCAGCTCTCCATCACACCGTGAACACATCGCTACCCACTGTAAGAGGATCATGTGCTTTCCTTTTGATGTTGCACTCCTCGTATGTTCACACTGACACACACACCGACGTGCGAAGCCATGCACACATACCTTTTTCCCATTCCATATTTCATCTTGAAGAATCAGCGTTGTGCATCCATCTGCAATATTTATCGTGACTTTGAGAAATAGTATATCATGTTTAACCCCTTGGTTTTGATCTCACTCTCATTAAGATGTCTCAAATTGAGTTAAGTGACACAGAGGCCATGCACTTCTGATCTGAATTCTAACCAGATCTGACTCCATCATGGAGCTTCTACATGTAAAAAAAAAATCTAAAAATGGAGAGGTCACAAAAGCATGACCTGACGGATAATGAATTCAAAAGCACTGCAGTTCGGGGTGAATATCACACCTGAAATGTGTCCAACCAACATGTCCTCCAGACTCAACAACACACTATGGTTGCTGTGTTTGCCTATGAAAACAGTCATATGACTGTTTTCTGATATTTAGACCTACCCTTGCCAGCTGCCAGTTGTTCTCCCATATGTCAGGTGTTATTTACAGCCTGCTCCAATCTGTGCAAATAACATGAACATTTGATTTGCTTTCCGTCTGAACACACCTCTGATTTTCTTCAGACAGTTGCAGTAATACTTCAACCTGTCTCCAATGCAAATCTAAAACTAATCTAATCTTGATTCAACCATAGCAAACTGCATTATTCTTTCTTGTTTCAAGACACAGATGGGTTGAAATATTGTGAATGTACTGGCAGATTCTTTCACTTGTTTAACTGAAAAATAATATGGTACTTTAGAAATAGGGCATTTACTAATTTAAGTAATATTAATTCACTTTAAACATTAGTTTCCATGTATGTTGAATTGTATGCTCCCGTGTCCGGTTTGTGTATTCCACTATCTAGCAGCACCACCATTACTGCTGTGGCAATTTGTAGTGACTCAGTGTCTGCTGTCTGCTGAAAATGACCTGCAAAGCTTGTCAATTTTCTATATCATCTCAGTTGAATAAAAGACAAGCACTGGCTTAAAATTTAGATATTACTGACTGCCAAATAACAGTTAATTTTTTCATGGTAAAAAAAAAAAAATCACTCCTACTAAATATAGAGCTGCCAGTGTTTAAAGATCATGTTAACTAACCATGTAGCTGCTTGTAGTATCTTATGTAAATGGCTGGCATACGCATTTAAAAGTAAATTGACTGCTTGAGACAAAATTGCACGTGTTCTGTTTGTGATGCCGACTAAATAATGTTTATTTTGTGGTCATTAGGTTGTCCTACTAAGAACACTTCACATTATGTAATCTGTTGATTGAGTTAACTTTCTCTGTGTGTCCAGCACATTCTCACTCCAATCTCGTCACATATCCACGTTTGGTCATGGACTTTCCATGCTGAGATATGACATGCAAGGTACCCGGGTGCATTGATTGTTGACGTTCTGGGATGCCATTGTGTCAACTTCAGGGGTCCATGTCATTGGTTCGACAGCCCATTGGTTCGACATCCCATTAGTCCGACTGTCCGCGGTGCTGAACGGCTCGCGGCGGGCGTATGGTGCGCCGCGACCGGCTTGAGGTGGAGCAGGCTCACGGCTTATGTGTTTGTAACTTTCTTTTTCATTTTAACCCACACCATGATCTTTTCCTGACCCTAACCAAGTGGTTTTTGTGCCTAAACCTAACCAGACCTTAACCACAGGGCATCATGATGATTTCGGAACGGACTTCGGAACACTGAGTTTAATATGGTCGGAACAATGGGATGTTGAACCAATGGGCAGTTCCCAACTTCAACCTGTTACATGCATTGTCTGTTGTTAAAATACACTTTCGTTTTCACAGAAAATTTACAGTTTGCATACAGTCTCTGTCAAAATACATACACTACGTCAGTACACCATTGCCAACTGACTTTTTTTCGCACGTGGTTACGTTTAGACAACACACTGACGTGGCTATGTTTAGACTACAAAACCATTTTTTAGGGAAAAGAACAGGGTTTGGCTTTACAGTCACACAGGAAGCAAACACTGGCCTCCTGGGTGAAAGGCGCTGTATGTTGGACCCATCCACCACTGTTAGCTAGCTAAGCAGTGTTAACTTAGCTTAGCCTACTAACGTTAGCTAGGTAAGCAGTGTAAATTTAGCTTACATTGCTTGTTTTATCATCTTTTTTTGTGTTTTACATTTCACATGCTCAACTTACCTGCAAAGCACTGACTAAAATACTCTATGTTATGCTTGCAACTAATTGGCATCAATTAACTGTAAATGTACCAATTAACCGTTTTCTTCATAATAATACTCTAAACAGTTCTTTCTATAAAATTATTAGAAAATTATTCAGGACTTACACATCCATGATATTACTAGAATTACCACTTATGGTTGTATGCCTTCATGAACCAGTCAAGTTGCAGTAACAGTTTACATCCATGTCTGTGAAAACATGGATGCTTCACACATATCTTCCCCTCCGCAGCACAGAATATCTGTACAGTCAGAAGTTTGAAAGTGGGCACCCAAGACTAGTGTCATCAATTCAGTGTCTGACCAAATGTCTCTTCTGTCGCTGAGATATGATGTTGTGTTATGGCCAGAAAAGTGTTTTTGCAGAACATTATGCTGTCACAGTGAAGTTGATCTTCGAGCTTGTGGATATAAAATGCCATCACTTCGTCTTTATATCCTATTAAACATTTTAGTAAAAGTTTATCATGAAAACCGTATAAATTCTTGAATTGCAGCTAAAAATATATTTTGTGAGGTCACAGTGACCCTGACCTTTGACCACCAAATTCTAACCATTGAATTCTTGAGTCCAAGTGACAATTGTGCCAAATTTGAAGAAATTTCCTCAAGGTGTTCTTGATATATTGCGATCAAGAGATTGCAACAGATGGGGTCACAGTGACCTTGACTTTTGACCACCAAAATCTATTAACTTCATGAGTGACTCAAAGTTGACGTTTGTGCCAAATTAGAAGAAATTCCCTCAAGGTGTTCTTGAGATAACACGTTCGTAAGAATGAGATGGATGCAAAGTCACAGTGACCCTGATGTTTGACAACCAAAATCTAACCAGTTCATTACTGTGTCCAAGTGTATGTTTGAGCCAAATTTGAAGAAATTCCTTTAAGGGGTTTCTGAGATATCATGTTCATGAGAATGAGACATACAGATGGACGAACAGATGTATGAACAACCTGAAAACATAATGCCTCCAGCAACAGCTATCGCCGGGACAGAGGCATAACCAAAATGTGGTTGTTGGAACTAAAACATATCTTGATTAAGTGGACTTTGACCTTGCATCCTGCACCACCATCTGGTCAAAATGTTCCTTTGCCGAACACTCTGACCCCCAGTTTCCACATACTTCGTCTGCACCACGCTGCATAGCGCCGCAGATCTGGAGCAACCGACGGCGCATACCCTCGCCTACGCAGTGCGGCGCAGACGGAGTATGTGGAAATTGGGGTGATCCCCACAGTATGCAACGTTTCTGTTGTACACACGCCATGAGCTTCTCTCTAGTGCCACCATCTAGCCACATGCTTGCACACGAAATATCTCATCTCATACATGATAGACACACTGCCACAGCTCCATCCTCATGATATAACTTTTCCTAATTTCCATTGAGCCCTGGAAATAATGGTATGTACGTGGAATAGCAACAATGTTATTGTCTTGTTTACAACACTGTAAGAGTGTTCACTGGGACTGCATTGAAAGTGTGGATAATTAAAGTAATGAAGCAGCAGGTCATTAGGGCCAGGAATTGGTTCATGCTGATGTTGATGCCCTTTTCTGTGAATCTGTGAATATATACAAAAGCCTTCTAAGATACTTTATTTAGTCCCCATGTCAAACTACAGAGACACCTAACAATAGACCAACTCTTTAAAATGGACACCATGCAATGTACATCAGTCCAATACAGTGTCAGCAGTAATACAACAAGCATCAAAATGACTGGAATGGAATCTACATCGTATCCCACAGCCTCAACAAAATACATACATGAACAGATTAATTAGCTAATATGTATTGCAGTATTGCAGGAATGATGTCATCAATTGTCTTCTATTGTGTAGGTGTCGTGCTCCCTCTCAGTATTCAACAAACAGCACTGATAGCCCGGTCTGCCATGGATTTTACCCTGAGTATTGGAATTAGCTGCAGTACAAATTTTAAACCTTGTAACAATAAGATGGCTACAGCCATGAGTTTCTTTGATGGCGTAAGAGGCAGTTGGAGATTAATTTCCTTGCTGAGTGGCACTACGGGAATCACACTGCGTGGTGGAGACATCTTTTTATTCCCTTCTCCTGCCAACTGGGTCAGGGGAGTCATATTAGAATGAGGGGTGCACGATGTACCGAATTTATTCTGCATCGCAGCTTGTTCCACATATGATGTATACAATGACTACATTGTAAACATTGTTCAGAAATGGTCATGCTCTTTTTTTTTTTTAAGACTTGCTTTGGCATTTCAGTTCTCTCGTTCTCTTCTGTGGCTCTTTCCCTCTCACAGACACATATGCATACACAAAACACTCACAAACATGATGCGTCACACACACCTTCACCCAGCCATCTCACTTTCTCCTGAGCAATAGTGTGAGAAGGCGAGGTGTGTTTCTCATCTGCAGGGCTGATGCTGGGCTGTTGTGACCATGGAGCACCACTGCGATTTGCAAATATAATGAATACCTGGACTAGTTTCCAGCTTACAGTGAGTAAATCATCATGTTTAACTCGACTGCAGTATTAACTTAATGAGATTAACAAACAGAGGTTTTAGCCTGGACTTAATATGTAGGAACTATTTTCTGTCTACTAAACTACACCTGCCAACCATATCACTGCACAAAAGTAATTGCATATGATCTACTGTAAGCTCACCCAGCACCAAGGAACTAGTTAACGTTGACAATTGACCATTGACCTTTAGCCATGGTTGTTGTCAGTGCATAAGCATATAAAAGGATGGAAAGGGAAGTAAAATTAAAAAAAAAAAATCACTGAGGAGGATGTTAATTCTTCATGAGCCTTGAGAACGTCCCTTTGTCTTGGACCTGCGCTGTAAGTATGTTTAGTTGCAGATCCAATGTCTGTTACTGGGAACATCTGGCCAGTGTAAGCTTGTGGCTATTTGGTCCAGATGTCAGTGTGCTCAAAGCCCTCTACATGTTGATTTGTTCTTTTTATCTTGTTTGCACGTAAAATATACAACGAATAAAGCTCTAACTGTCAGTTCGTTTGAGCTGGTCATAACACAATGAATGTAGGGATCTGTGAACAGACTGTGAGGCATAAAAGTTACATATGTAAACCTTAAAATAATTACCTTTTGTAAGGTGCACAAAATAAACAGCATGTGTGCAAAGCATACAAAGCATATATGACCCACTGAGCATCGAATGTGAAGTCATCGGATACATTTTTTTTCTGAATTTACACCTATAATACACTCCTGCATGTATCCAAGTGTCTTTGGCACTGAAAACTTGTACTAACTCCTTCTCTAAGTCATAAAATGCCTTTCAACACAACGTTTCCCTTCTGCCCTGTTTGCCCTTATGGTCACAATAGATAATGACTGGGTTTATTGGTGTGCATAATACCGCAGTGGATACATGGCAAGAGAGCATAACGTTAGCCACAGACAGGTCCCTGACATTTTACCAAATGGGAAATCAGAGTATGGGTGTGGGTCCACTGTCCTTTGGCAGATAAGCAGGGCGAGACCTCATTGCAGCATGACCCTCATCTGGTGGCCTGCCTGCAGTGGCCTGATAAAATGTTCACCTGTCAGCATGAGCACACAGTTTACCATCAGGACCACAGAGCTGGGCAGAGAAAGCCTTGCAGGTTCAGGTGAGGATAGGAAGGATTACCATTTGGGAATCCTGGCCTGGCTGGTTGGCTTTATGTGCTCTTCTGTTTCAGCACAACAGTGGACATAAATAAAATATTTCACAGGCATTCAAAAGTTAAGGCCCAAACACAATGAATCAATGCTCTCTTTTATCCACCTTATTTTCAAACACGGAAGTAAATAGTGATCAACTTCCGTGTTTTTGTGCGTGACTTCCGGTCAGCCGCTTTCCCTTACCGGAGCTAACGGTGCAAGCTAATTATATTCAGTTTTCAGTTGTTTATGTTAGTCAATCAGTTAGTTAGTTAGTTAGTCTGTGTATTTTATATAGATAACTGTGCCCACGTTTCCGTTATCCGGTAATTGCCGGTAAAAATAATTCCCTCTAAACGCGAATAAATCGCACGTCAATCAAAAACTATGAACCAAAAAAGCACAATCTATCCCGAGTGAGACAAACTGCTTGATCCCCGTCTCCAGTGTACCAGCAGAGAACCTGCAGAACCGAATCAGCGAAAAAACACACCGGGCTACACAGCCTCTCTACCTGAGCAGCTGAAGCTGCGGCTCGCACCCTCGACACACAGACGGTGCTTCTGCATGCCAGCCAAACGTGTGCGCAACTGTGAGAAATAAATATGTGAGGTGTACGCTGCTTTTCTATCTTTTTTTTCCTTTTCTTTCTTTCTTTCTTTCTTTCTTTCTGTCAGCGACATACACTCCTAACACAGGACGGGTTGTTTTTATTGACTGAGTTGATTACGCCATAGTGATGCGTGGATCGGCTCTGATAGCACCTGAATCAGCATGTACGCATCAACCATCCAGACGTTACAACATGATTGAGCTAGCAAAGCAGTTTTGTGTTGATATGTGTGGTATTTATTCAGTTTGGGGAAATCTCGATGTCTAGAAAGCATCAGTGGCTGCAGCTGACAGGGACAGCTAACACTAGCAGCAAAGCTAACATCAGGACGTCATCTGTTAAAAGCCTCCCGTTGTCGGAATACGACATGAAACTACTCCAGTTAGCTCAATCATGTTGTAACTAAGACATCCACTGGAAAAAATATTTTTTTCGCGGACCGTTTATTGAGTTATTACTGACACCGCTAACGGCTAACAGCTAACGGTTAGCCCAGCTAATCTACAATAACCATGTTAATTACTAAACGTGCACACAGAAATAGTAATGTTTGTTCAATCATTGTGTTTATAGACTTTACAAACATCAGATTAGTCTAAACGGTGATACAGTGGCGTGAAAAATGTGATATATATATATATAGCTAAACTCAACAAGGTAAACAACAAGGCGATTCCCATTTACACAGTGGTCAAGAGTGCTGGACCGGAAGTGTCGCACAAAAAAACGGAAGCTGGCTGCGTTCTGTCTTGCCTCCATGTTTCCGTGAAAAATAAGGTGGATACTGTACCGAATAAAAATGCCTGCAAGTTTTCATATATCTTAAACTATTATTACTTATTACTGTTGTTGTTGTTGTTGGTAGTGTGGTTTTATATTAGATTTGATTTTTGATATGTTGTCATTTGTTTCTTCTAATTTTATTAGCTATGGCCAGTTGAAAGACTTGTTTGAGTGCCACTCTTTTTAATTTCGTTTTACTTAAATTGCACCAAACAGGATTATCAATTATGCTTCTGAGCAATATGAAAACCTGTTGACATATAATGTCTTTAGCTGCTGAGGTGGTACAAAGTTGGCACCATCAAAAACAGAACAGGCCTTTAGTTACATTACCTTGATAAAATTTTACACTGAATGAGAGGTTAAACTCTACTGTAACATGAAGGCTCTATCTTGGTATTGGAACACGACACAGACATAGTGTGGGACATAATGTGAGCGCACTGAGATTATTCCTGTGTTATATATATTGAAGCGTTCAGAACGAGGCTTTCAGTTCGGTATGCATTACAAACTGAGCGATACATTGAACTATCCTATTACATTTGGAAAATAAAATACACATCTTGGTTATGCTAGCTTGTTGCAATATGGTCAGGAGTGGTATGACCAGGTCTGGCATTTGACACCACTTTGGTTTTGCTGTGAATTATGAGGGCTTGCTGATTTGTAGCAGCCGACATGACACCCTCCTCTGTGGTGAAAACGGCAGGCTTTACGGACATGCTTAATTTATAAGAGCCCTTCATGTTCCTAAATGTGCCCATTTCAGCCAGGCTGTAACCCCTGCTTTTGACAAAAAAAACAAAAAAAAAACAAAGCCCAATATATGATGTTAGATTTAATACATTTAAAAGAAACTGGCATTTCAGACACATAATTATTTCTTTTGTTTTTATTGTTTATAACTACAATATTATATTTAATATTTCCTAAGGAGCTGTTTTTGCTTCATAAGCCTCTAAGAAGACACCCTAGAAGATGGGTCACTCAGATATAGCTAGCAGACATAGCTGAGTTAAAATAACTGGAATTAATAAATAATAAAATAAATGAATAAATAAAAAATCTAGGAAATGTTTTTTGCTGTATCAAACTACTACACAACTGTATCGACCAAATTGTGAATTTTGCGAACCCTTACACCCCTAATATGTATACATACTACACACACACACACACACACACACACACACACACACACACACACACACATACTGTAATATGTGCAATGGAGCCCCAGAGAGTTCTAATTGCCCTATGGCTAAGTCCCGCCCTCAAACGCGATTAGCCAATCACAGCGTGTATAGCCATTCCCATACACTCGGACATTCTCTGCCTTATGAACTTCTTCTGGTCAAACGGTGTGCATGGGGTACATGCAACTCTGACACAAGGTATCCTGAGAGGCTGGGCGACCAGGTGTATTTTTTACCCTTTAAACCACATCTCAACCGAGAAAAGTGTCTCCTTTGGATAAAGTTGTGTGGTAACGTTAGACCACAACATCAACTCAACGTGAATAAGATTAACAATGATGTCTACATCTGTTCTAAGGTAAGTCAACATTGTGTTTGAGGCAACATATTGTCACTTTGCTGGAAAGAAATATAAAGTTATCTTTAACATCTCTAGCTAACGTTAGCTAAAGTTAGCCTAACGTTAGCTCCTAGCTGCGTTGTTCATCATGTCACCTTGTTTGCTGGGAGTTCATTAGCCTATTTTGTTCTAGTTTTGTACTTTGGTGATCGTACATCATTGTTAGCTGTTGTCCAAAGGGCTCTAGTTAAGCTAACGTTAACTTCTGGAGCTTAGCTTCATTAACTTATCTGTAATGGCAGAGATAACAAAGGTTGGCAAACGTTATGCTGAATGATTCAGTGTAAATACTGTAGCACCAAACTAACGGAGAGACACTCTTGGTAAAGATGGTAAAAAGGCCGTTATCCTTTTCTCATATTCTGAGCCAAAAACCTTAACTTCAGTGGCACTTTAACTTGTTGTCTTTGATGGTGACGGCAACCAGATGCGGTTCACAAGCGTACACTGTGACCTGTAAATTTTGGCTTGTAATTTAAGCTTTTCATCGACCTTCTCAACAATAAAATGATGAATATATCCCTCCAATGCGTAGTTTAGGCCCTTTTGGTTACTTCTCAATCACATCTGATCGTTATGTCTCCAAAAATCATCAACTGCCTCCTGTGAAATGCCGTGTACTGTGACACCTGCCATAGCGCCGGGCACTGAATGTTGATAGTTTGTCCGAGTGAGTGGAGGGGGGCGTGGCTTAGCCATAGGTCAATCGAGTTGCTATGTGGGGCCACTGAAAACCTTGGTGTGGAACGCCAAAACCAAAAGCCATAACTGAATTCTAGGAATTCCATTATGCAGTTAAAAACTATATCAATATGAGGGTTAAGGAATCGCACACTGATATACTTTGTTTTCTTATTTTACAGTTCATTTTACTAATTATCTGATGCATAGACTTATACTGGGATCTCTGTATGTGTTAGGAGATTCATTCATTAGTAGGTTGTATGTTGTCAGAAATTAATGGCATCCTCCTTCTCTGAGCTGTGACATTAGCTAGCTCAGTGGTTCTAGGTGAGCTGCATGCGTGCTTCCTTCTGTGCAGTGATACAGTTAGTGGGTGTAGTTCGATGGAAAGAAAATAGTTCCTAAAGGAAAATGCTCCCAACAAGGTCTGTGGATTATCTTGAGTAACCAGTTTATGATTTCAGGAACAGACATTGCTGTTGAGGTTTTCAAATGTAATTTTTGGCACAAGCCGAGTGCCATCTAGTTCCATTTTATTGGAGAGAAGGCAGACATCTCTATGGCCAATATTTCCAACACATGCAACTCACATCAAAACAGTCTTGAAGGATAAATGGCATTACGGGTAAGAGGTAAAATATGTTTTTTGTTTTGTTTTTTCCTTTCAAATGAAAAACTCACCAAAGACAGTTCTGGCTGGCACTGACTCTCGGTTGAGCCAGAAGGAGACCTGGGAGAGGATGACAGTCATGATACAGGGCAGATATGTCTGGATCACAAAGTAGCCGATCTTCCTCTTCAGATGGAAGTGAGCAGTCATCACTGTGTATTCACCTGAGGAGAGAAGTTCAGCTGATGGTCACATACAGTACGTGCTGGTAGTTGTAGATGAGGACAGTATAAGTAGATCAATTAAAAGGTGTATTAATAACATGCATTCATCATGAAAGAATATATCTGAGGAAATAATCGTTATAGTTGAATGTGAAGACTAATATCGACCATGGTAATGGTTCCCGGTTTGTGTGTGCCTGTCAAAGGCTGCTTTGATCACTCAGTGTGTTTCTTTAAGCTCAGCTGGCTTTGTTAGAAGTCTGATGGAGTTTGGTTTGTGAAAAATTCACTTGGCTATTTCTCTGGCCCTGTGATGCCCTGCGATGCTGTAAACTTGAGAGCTGCTAGAGCTCCCATATTCCCTTTCTATCCTTTACTTCCTCCAGGCTGAGAATAATAAAAAAAAACTTCAAAGAGGTATGAAGAGAGTGGACTTAAATCCATAAAACACAGATAAAAAGAAAGCAAATTGGTGCTGTGAGTAACAATTCTCACAGGACAACATATGCTGCCATTCCCCAGCTGTCACAGATGTTAAAGGGTTTCGTGGTCAGTCTCTTCCTCACAAATTTTGAGACCATGACAATTTTTGTACACTCTCACTGAGCAGCTGCTACCTTTACTTCATTGTCTGTAGCTGCTGGTTGCCTGATCCTTGGAATAACTCTTAGATAACTGTTTCTGTTTGTGTGATTTCAAAGATAGTCCTACACTCATCCTTATTCGACACCATCCTCAGGCTCTCCTTCCCAAGTTGGTCATTAAAAGCCTCATCTACACGGATCAGTCATAACATTTAAACCACTGACAGGTGAAGTGAATAAAATTGATTATCTCATTATAATGCAATGTTCTGGTGAGAAACCTTAGGTCCTAACATTCATGTGGATGCCACTTGACATGCACCACCCACCACTGCAGACCAAGTACCCCCTCTCATGGCAATGGCAAATGCTGTTCATTAATGGCCAAAGGAATGTGACAATGAGCTCAAGGTGTCAACCTGGCTTCCAAAATCTCAAGATCCCAATCTAATCAAGCATCTGTAGGATGTGATAGCATTCCATCTTGCATCCCACAGGACTTGGAACTGACCTGTCAAGGCATGGACACAGGACCACTGGAATACCACAACCTCCCACAGATGCTTGACTGGATTGGGATCTGAGGACTTTGGAGGCCAGGTCGATGCGTTGAGCTCTTTGTCATGTTACTTATGCCATTCCTGAGCAGTTTTTGGAGTGTGCCATCCTACCGCCCAGTGGTATGATACACCGCCAGATGGCATCAGTTTATAACTCCACTGGAAGACAATATAACTTAAGAAGCTTGAAAGTCCATAGCCACCTTATTCCTGGCCCCCATGTTACCTTGCATGAATTATAGGTACAGCTTCTGGCGTTGAACTGAAACCACCAATGGTAACAGTTTGTTTACAGTACTCTGTTCTTCTTTCCGAGAGCAATTGGGAAATAAAACATGGAACACACCACCTGTTGTAGCTCAAACAGGATTATGTGATCATACCTCTGCCATCTCTGACAGCCATCTCAAAGCACTGTTTATTTTTCCTTTTCAACCGAGCACGCTAGCAATTAGCTTGCCTTGCTCCATTAAAATATTGTCAACTTTAACATGGCCTGAGCTAGCTTAAGGTAAACATCTGCTCCTTCTACAGATGATTTCTGATGACTTATTAAGAGATACAAACACATTTGGCAAACATTTAACCAGGGCTTGACGCTAACTTTTTTCCTAAGGAGCACATGTGCTCCTAAGTTGAAAAAGTAAGGAGCGCGCAAAAAACTTTAGGGGCACAATGTAAATTGATCAAATAATGTGTTTTCCGTAATAAACGTGATGCAAATAGACATTTACAAGCAAAATTATTTAATGAATTTGTATACAAAATGTACAGAAAGGTAAAATCATCAAGTTTTGAAAAAGTATTGCAATTTAATTTTGTCTTTAATGTTATTATCT